>NC_066515.1:1715596-1740596 GCF_024679095.1 Eriocheir sinensis
CCTTCCTTCTCTCTCTAACACATATTCTAACATTTCCTTCCGACAGATAACCCTTCCTTCTCTCTCTCTCTCTCTCTCTCTCTCTCAAACACAAGTAAAGATTATTGCCTTCCTATCTCCTTCTACACTCTTCCTCTTCTTCTTCTTCTCTTCTACACAGATATATATTAGAACACTCTTCTCCTATATGTTAATAGATCTTCTCTTTTTCCTCCTCCTCCTCCTCTTCCTCTCTTCTCAATGCTAACTAATCACATAGAAATTGTTAGTTAGTGAGTTCCTCTTCCTATGTGTCTTAAAATCTTCTCCTCTTCTCCTCCTCCTCCTCCTCCTCTTCCTCTCTTCTCAATGCTAACTAATCACATAGAAGTTGTTAGTTCCTCTTCCTATGTGTCTTAAAATCTTCTCTTCTCCTCCTCCTCTTCCTCTCTTCTCAATGCTAACTAATCACATAGAAGTTGTTAGTTAGTGAGTTTCTCTTCCTATGTGTCTTTCAAAACTCTCCTCTTCCTCTTCTTCCCTATCATCTCCTCTCTCTTCTCTTCTTCACTCCTCTCCTCTCCTCTCTTCTCAATGCTAACTAATCACATAGAAGTTGTTAGTTAGTGAGTTTCTCTTCCTATGTGTCTTTTAAAATCTCTTCTTCTTCCTCTTCTTTCCAATCATCTCCTCTCTCTTCTCTTCACTCCTCTCCTCTCCTCTTCTCTATGCTAACTAATCACATAGAAGTTGTTAGTTAGTGAATTTCTCTTCCTATGTGTCTTTCAAAACTCTCCTCTTCCTCTTCTTCCCTATCATCTCCTCTCTCTTCTCTTCTTCAATCCTCTCCTCTTCTCAATGCTAACTAATCACATAGAAATTGTTAGTTAGTGAGTTTCTCTTCCTATGTGTCTTTCAAAACTCTCCTCTTCCTCTTCTTCCCTATCATCTCCTCTCTCTCTTCTCTTCTTCAATCCTCTCCTCTTCTCTTCTCAATGCTAACTAATCACATAGAAGTTGTTAGTTAGTGAGTTTCTCTTCCTATGTGTCTTTCAAAACTCTCTTCTCCTCCTCCTCCTCCTCCTCTTCTTCTCCTCACCACTAAACAAACACACAATCATCTTATTACATTATTTAACTTTTTCTTCTTCTTCTCCTCCTCCTCCTCCTCCTCCTCTTCTTCTCCTCACCACTAAACAAACACACAATCATCTTATTACATTATTTAACTTTTTCTTCTTCTTCTCCTCCTCCTCCTCCTCCTCCTCCTCCTCTTCTTCTCCTCACCACTAAACAAACACACAATCATCTTATTACATTATTTAACTTTTTCTTCTTCTTCTCTCTCCTCCTCCTCCTCCTCTTCCTCTTCTTCTCTCTTCTCCTCACCACTAAACAAACACACAATCATCTTATTACATTATTTAACTTTTTCTTCTTCTTCTCTCTCCTCCTCTCCTCTCTCTTCTCTTCAACCAGTTAACCAACACACACACACACACGCACCTTGTCACTGATCTCCTCCTCCTCCTCCTCCTCCTCTGTACGCTCTTCACCAACACCAAAACACACACACAAACAAACGAACACATTGCCTCTTCCTCCTTTCCAAATGACCCCCAAAAACTTATATAATGCACCTCAATTGCTTCTTTTTTTTTGTGTTTTAAGTTAGGTTAGCTAAATACATTTGTCTTTTCCTAGTCAAGGTGAGAGAGATTAGCAGGTGTGGACCACTGATTCGCTGCCAGGTACCAGCTTAACGAGGCAGGTGTGTTGGTGATGGTGGTGGTGTGTGTGTGTGTGTGTGTGTGTGTGTGTGTGTGTGTGAGAGAGAGAGATTGATATATTAGGTAAGGAAAGGAAGGGAAGGGAAAGGAAAAAGAGGAGAGGAAAGAGGAGGAGGAAGAGGAAGGTGTTTAGGAAGGGAAGGGAAAGAAAAGGAAGGGAGAGAAAGGAAGGGGAGAGAAAAGGTAGGGAAAGGAAAGGAAGAAAATGGAAGAGGGGGAGAGGAGAGAAGGGAAAGGAAAGGGAGGGAAAGGAAAGGAAGGGGAAGGAGAAAAGAAGGGAAAGAAAATGGAAGAAGGGGAGAGGAGTGTGAAGAGAGGAAGAAGAGGAAGAGAGGGAGGAGGAGAGAGGAGAAAGAAATTGGAAGAGGAAAGAGAGGAGAGAGGAGAGGAGAGGAAAGAGAGAAGAGGAAAGAGGAGAGGAAAGGACAGAGGAGAGGAGGAGAGAGGAAGAAGAGGAAGAGGAAGAGGAGGAGGAGGAGAGAGGAGAGGAGAGGAAAGAGAGAAGAGGACAGAGGAGAGGAGAGGAAAGGACAGAGGAGAGGAGAGGAGAGGAGGAGAGAGGAGAAAGAAATTGGAAGAGGAAAGAGAGAGGAGAGGAGAAAGAGAGAAGAGAAAGGAGAGAGAGAGAGGAAATATCTGTGAATGTGTGTGTGTATGTGTGTGTATGTATGTGTGTGTGTGTGTGTGTGTGTGTGTGTGTGTGTGTGTAGACCCTCACCACCACCACCACCACCACAACCTCCCCATTTCTCTTCCTTCTCTTTCCTTCCCTTTCCTTCCCTCTTTCCCTGATACTGTTAGTGGGTGTGTGTGCTCACTCGAAGAATCAATATATTTCTCTCTCTAAATATTTGTACCACACAGTGTAGTGGAAGTCACGCGGTGCACATGAGGAAGAAAACGCACACACACGCACACACATAGATATACACACACACACACACACACACACGTAATGGAGAATTAGTTTTATGAGTACACAAGTTAGACTGACTGACTTGTAGTTTCCGCCAATGATCTTTGCGCCAAAATCCATGCCTTGAAATGTACCCTACAGCTTTACATTTGCCTAACACACCTTCATCAATAGGCAAGAGGTGTGAATCTCATGTCTGGTAGCGATGTATATCATCCCCATTCACTGACCAGTAGAGGGAGGCAGCTTGTAGGCCTTGGACATATCACATTAACCCGGTATCAGCAGGGATCATGTTTCTTAATGGTCCCTCTATGCGAGAAAAATGAGAAAAAATCGCCCCTCACACAAACCATTTCATAATATATATCAAAGCATTTGTGATCAGATTTTGCATCATCTATTTTTGGGGTTTATATCATGGCACAAATTTGGCCCGTCGCTGCTACACGGTAAAGCCACAAATTTGGCCCGTCGCTGCTACACGGTAAAGTCACAAATTTGGCCTGTCGCTGCTACACGGTAAAGCCACAAATTTGGCCCGTCGCTGCTACACGGTAAAGCCACAAATTTGGCCTGTCGCTGCTACACGGTAAAGCCACAAATTTGGCCCATCGCTGCTACACGGTAAAGCCACAAATTTGGCCCGTCGCTGCTACACGGTACTTGAAATTCCATCCCACTCCACATAACCACAGGTGTTACAGAACGCATGAGAAGTTAATCCAGACCAGGGAAGCGTTTTACCGGGGCTGAGGATAAACCCTGCAACCGGTGAGATGGGAAAGTCGCTCCTTATCCAGTCGACCAATGAAATACCCAGCTGCTGAGTGAGTTTGTGAGACCCTCCCACCCAGGTCAGGCACTACACACAAGGAGTGGCCATACAGGACGCGGGTAGTGGGTTCCCTCCAAGCTTACCCTCTCCCTATCCAGTCTACTCTTCAAACAAGCTATCGTCCCTGCACTAACTATGTGATTGCTGAGTCTATTCCATTCCCCATCACCCTGTTACTAAACCAATGCTTGCCTATATCTCTCCTAAATCTATACTTTTCTAATTTAAATCCATTACTGTGAGTTCTATCCTGCTGGCTAATTCTCAGTACTTTTCTTATATCGCCTTTGTTATAACCCTTGACCCATTTGCATACTTCTATCAGATCTCCCCGCACTCTTCATCTCCCTAGTGAATGTGAGTTTAGATGTTTCAGCCTATCTTGATATGGGAGGTTCCTCAGTTGTTTTGGGTTTCTCTGGTTATTTCTTGTAAAGCGAGCCTGTTCTCTCTCTGTGGGGGTGACATAGGAGTCTTGCACTGTTCCTTATTACTGGGCCCAACGGTGAACAGGGAATATGTACATCGTTGAGAGACATACGATTCCCACCCCTTACAGTTTTACGATGATACGAGAGAGAGAAATAAGGTTACTGTTTCTTATTACTGGGCCCAACGGTGAACAGGGAATATGTACATCGTTGAGAGACATATGATTCACACCCCTTACAGTTTTGCGATGATACGAGAGAGAGAAATAAGGTTACTGTTTCTTATTACTGGGCCCACCGGTGAACAGGGAAGATGTACATCGTTGAGAGACATATGATTCCCACCCCTTACAGTTTTACGATGATACGAGAGAGAGAAATAAGGTTACTGTTTCTTATTACTGGGCCCACCGGTGAACAGGGAATATGTACATCGTTGAGAGACATAATTCCTTACAGTTTTGAGAGAAATAAGGTTACTGTTTCTTATTACTGGGCCCAACGGTGAACAGGGAACATGTACATCGTTGAGAGACATACGATTCCCACCCCTTACAGTTTTACGATGATATGGGAGAGAAAAATAAAGCTTTGCGGTGATCCTTCTTCTGTTCTGCTTTGTATTGCTTCTTGGGTTCTCCTTCTTTTTCCTCTCCTCTCCTCACTTTCGTTAATCATCCATTTTCCTCTTCCTCCTCTTTCCCTTCCTTCACCCAGAGCGGAGGTGTTTTTCCGCTCTCTTCTTCCTCGGACATTGCTTTTTGACGCACTTTTCTTATGATATCGGAAACAAAAATTAAGTTATGCGGTAAATCTTAAGCACGGATTCTGGCGCCCTTTTCTTATGATATCGGAAACAGAAATTAAGTTATGCGGTAAATCTTAAGCACGGATTCCAGCCCCTTTTCTTATGATATCGGAAACAGAAATTAAGTTATGCGTTAAATCTTAAGCACGGATTCTGGCCCCCTTTTCTTATGATATCGGAAACAGAAATTAAGTTATGTGGTAAATCTTAAGCACGGATTCCAGCCCCTTTTCTTATGATATCGGAAACAGAAATTAAGTTATGTGGTAAATCTTAAGCACGGATTCTGGCCCCCTTTTCTTATGATATCGGAAACAGAAATTAAGTTATGTGGTAAATCTTAAGCACGGATTCTGGCGCAGAGATCATACGGGTAAACTGTACATTGCAACCCGACCGACTGACTGCCTGCCTGCCTGACTTAACCGTAGATGAGTAACTGTATAGAGGCACACTAATACATTGACGACCTTGGTCCATCACACCCACAACATATCACATTCAACACTTAGGCCCGCCCTCTGCCCACCTCCAAACACATCCACTTAGCCAGCGGATGAAGAGGTGGATTTACGACACCCCTCCACACCCACACACACCCATTTAGCTAGCGGATGAAGAGGTGGATTTATGGCACCCCTCCACACACCCACTTAGCTAGGGGACTGAGAGGTGGAATTGACACCCCTCCACACCCACATACACACCTCCACTTAGCAAGCGGATTGAGAGGTGGAGTTATGACACATTCCCACTTAGCTAGCGGATCGAGGGGTGGAATTATGACACTCCTCTACACCCACATACACACCTCCACTTAGCAAGCGGATCAGGAGGTGGAGTTGTGACACCCATCCACCCACACACACACACAACCACTTAGCTAGCGGATCAGGAGGTGGAATAGCGACACTCCACACCTACACACACACACATCCACACCCATGAATTTAGGGCCAGGTTAGGTTAGGTTAGGTTAGCTGGTCAAACTCTATCCTTCCACCCATATTAGGTTAGGTGGGGTGGTCAAACTATCCTTACACCCAGACTAGCTTATGGATGTGGGTGGGGTATCCGCACACCCATTCCTATACATTCTGAAACCTTCCCACCCAGTTTTTCTAGTAGGGGGGGGGGGGGGGTGTCAAACTCTATCCTTACACCCAGGTTAGGTTAGGTTAGGGTGATTGAGCTCTATCCTTACACCCAGACTAGCTTATGGGCGTGGGTGTGGGTGTGGGTGGTTTCTGAACACCCTCAAAGTCATCCACCCAGTTATCCGATGATGGGTGAGGAGTGGGTGATCAAACTATACCCTTGCACCCAGGTTAAGTTAGGTTAGGTGGGTTGGTCAAACTCTATCCTTACACCCAGACTAGCTTATGGGTGTGGGTGTGGGTGGTTTCTGAACACCCTCAAAATCACCCACCCAGTTTTCCGATGATGGGTGAGGAGTGGGTGATCAAACTATACCCTTGCACCCAGGTTAGGTTAGGTTAGGTGGGTTGGTCAAACTCTATCCTTACACCCAGACTAGCTTATGGGTGTGGGTGTGGGTGTGGGTGGTTTCTGAACACCCTCAAAATCACCCGCCCAGTTATCCGATGATGGGTGAGGAGTGGGTGATCAAACTATACCCTTGCACCCAGGTTAAGTTAGGTTAGGTTAGGTGGGTGGTAAACTCTATCCTTACACCCAGACTAGCTTATGGGAGTGGGTGTGGGTGGGTGTGGGTGGTTTCTGAACACCCTCAAAATCACCCACCCAGTTATCCGATGATGGGTGAGGAGTGGGTGATCAAACTATACCCTTGCACCCAGGTTAGGTTAGGTTAGGTGGGTTGGTCAAACTCTATCCTTACACCCAGACTAGCTTATGGGAGTGGGTGTGGGTGTGGGTGGGTGTGGGTGGTTTCTGAACACCCTCAAAATCACCCACCCAGTTTTCCGATGATGGGTGAGGAGTGGGTGATCAAACTATACCCTTGCACCCAGGTTAGGTTAGGTTAGGTGGGTTGGTCAAACTCTATCCTTACACCCAGACTAGCTTATGGGAGTGGGTGTGGGTGGGTGTGGGTGGTTTCTGAACACCCTCAAAATCACCCACCCAGTTATCCGATGATGGGTGAGGTGTGAGTGATCAAACTATACCCTTGCACCCAGGTTAGGTTAGGTTAGGTTGGTTGGTCAAACTCTATCCTTACACCCAGACTAGCTTATGGGTGTGGGTATGGGTGAGGGTGGTTTCTGTACACCCTCAAAATCACCCACCCAGTTATCCGATGATGGGTGAGGTGTGAGTGATCAAACTATACCCTTGCACCCAGGTTAAGTTAGGTTAGGTTAGGTTAGGTGGGTTGGTCAAACTCTATCCTTACACCCAGACTAGCTTATGGGAGTGGGTGTGGGTGGGTGTGGGTGGGTGTGGGTGGTTTCTGAACACCCTCAAAATCACCCGCCCAGTTTCCGAGGTGGGCGGGGGGCAGGGACACTGTTTACCAGGAAATGCCGACAGATATAGTTTACAATGAGGGTGGAGGAGCGGGCAGGTCAGCAGCCACACCCAGGACCTTTGGAAGCCACGCAGTGTCACACCACAACACACGAGCCGCCCCCGCCACATGCTTAAAGGGGCGGTTATAGAGGTGCCGACACACTATGGCCCAGCGTATGGCCGCCACCCGCAGCCGCCCCGCCCCGCTTCACACACCCACACACTAATACTGCCCCGCCCTTGACCGCCCCCCCGCCCTCTCCTCTACCTCCGGGCGGGGGTAAAATAGCGCCCCTGTGGGTTACGCTGGATGGAGACATTGAGCAAAGCAACAGCACACAGGAAGAACTGCCCCGCTCGACCCGCCCCGACCCGACCCGACCCGCCAAGGTATCAGGTCCGGGGCTCGTTCAGCGTGGTCAGCACTCTATTGGGGCGGGGTACGGGTGTGTGCCTGGCCCCGGTCTTGCCCCAGTAGCCGGTCGGGGCATTCCGGGGCGAGGCATGCACCCGGCCGCCCCGAAGTGTTGTCATGTTTGGTATAAAAATATAAATTACACGACAGCGATGGGGCGCCGGGGCCGGGGGTGGGGTGGGGGTGCGAGAGGCTGCCCCTGCCCCCCCGCCCCAGCCCCGGCACGCCCGCAAGACTACACACGCACACACGAACGCACACACGGCTGCCTCTATGGTTGAAGCTTAAAGTTTTTGTGACATTTCAAAAAAATAGATGTTGTTGTTGTTGTTGTTTTGGTTGACTAGACTGACGGTATGGTACACACACACACACACACACACACACACACACACACACACACACACACACACACACACACACACACACACACACACACCTAAATACATAATCTCTCTCTCTCTCTTTCTCTCTCTCTCTTACAAAAATAACTCTCTCCCTCTCTTTCCTCTTCTGATAATAATAATAATAATAATAATAATAATAATAATAATAATAATAATAATAATAATAATAAGAAGAAGAAGAATAATAAAAACTGTCAAGGCTGTCCATCAAATAAAACAAACAAACAAACAAACATCTGATGCGTTTTAAACCAATCTAAAATACTGACTAGATTGCGTGTTTTTTTTTTTGTATTAATTTCTTCCTTAAAGCAAATGACTGACGGACTGACTGGGGTACACACACACACACACACACACACACGTACACACACACACACAGACACACACGTACACACAGACATACACACACCAAAACGACGACGGTAGAAATGAACACAAAGAACACACACACACACACACACACACACACACACACACACACACACATAGATAACGAAGGGGGGTAAACCTCAGCATAGGAGCACCGACGACAATAGGTTGAGGCGTAGAAGGGGAGTCAATAGCTTAGGTTAGCCTGAGGACGATAGGGGTGGACATTGAAGGAGTGTAGAGAGGTGTAGACGCGACATTCGAAAGTGTAGATAGGGGTAGAAAACGAAGGTGTGTAGATAGGGATAGAGGTGTCATCCGAAGGTCGAAAGTGCAGATAAAGTATAGATACACCGCCTCGCACTCCGCCGACGATAGGTAGATAACGACGGTGTGTAGATGGGGGCAGCGTCATCGTCCGAAGGTGGAAATAGCCGATGATAGGTTAGGATTCATATTTCATCCTCTTGAACGCCGGCAGCATCCCCGCGTCGTCTTCAGCCCGGTGGTGCGTCGTCGTCTGTCCGTTAAACACCATGAAGCTTCCACTAGCACTGTTGTTGTTGTTGTTGTTGGTGGAGGTGGTGGTGGGGGTGGAGGAGGTGGAGGTGGAGTCGCTGGTGGAGGTGGCTTTGTTGGTGCTCCCCAGGCCCTGTTGGTGGTGACGATGGGTGAGTGATGATGATGGGGTGGAGGAAGGGAGAGAAGGGAAGGAAATGGAGGGAGAGGAAGGGAGAGAAGGGAAGGAAATGGAGAGATAGTGAAGGAAGGGAGGAAAGAAAGGAAGGAGAGGAGGAAGAAAAGAAGATGAAGGGAAGGAAAGAGAGGAAGAGGGGAAGGAAGGGAGGGAGAGAAGGGAAGGAAATGGAGAGAGAGAGATGTAAATGAGGGAAAGGAAGGGAGGAAGAGGAGGGAATGGAGAGAAAGAGGAAGAAAGGAAGAAGAGGGAGGGAAGGAGAGGAAGGGAGGAAGGGTCAAAAGATGGAAGGAGAAGAGAGGGAGAAGGAAGAAGAGGAAGGAAGAAGGAGAAGAAGGAAAAGATTAAAGAAAGAAAATCAGAGACACACACACACACACACACACACACACACACACACACACACACACACACACACACACCCTTCCTTCTCCTCCCTTCCTTCCTCTTCCCTCCCCTTCCTTACCCTCCCTTCCCCTCTCCCTTAACCCCTCCTTCCCCTTACTCTTCCCTCCCCTTCCTTACCCTCCCTTCCCTTCCCTTCCTTACCCTCTCCCTTCCCTTCCCTTCCTCTTCCTTCCCCTCTCCCTTACCTCCCTCCCTCCCCACACAATAACCCCTTCCTCCTCCCTTCCCTTCCCTTCCTTAACCCCTCACCTCTCTTTCCCTCTCCCTTCCTCCTCCTCTGTCCCTTCCCTTCCTTCCCTTTCCCTTCCTTAACCCCTCACCTCTCTTTCCCTCTCCCTTCCTCTTCCTTCCCCTTCCCCCCCCTCCTCCCCTCCTTCCCCTTCCTCCCCCTCCCTCCCTTCCCTTCCTTACCTGGGATATTACAGCGATGGGGGTCAGTCCGAGGGAGGATGCCACCCGATGCTCCACCAGGTAAAACATATACTCGTCATACAGCAGGCGGATCAGGTGGAATGACCCGAAGGAGGCGGCACTGCGGAGGGTGAGGTCGCGGATCACCATGGAGCTGTGGAGTGAGGTGGAGTTAGTGTGGAAGGGTGGATGATTGAGTTTGATGTCCACTCTTAATCTGGTTCTGTTCCTTCCTTTCTTCCTTTCTTCCTTCCTTTCCTTCCTTCCTTTCTTCTTTCCCTTCCTTTCCTCTTCTTTCCTTCCTTCCTTCCTTCCTTTCCTTCTTCCTCCTTTCATCTCTCTCTCTCTATTTCCTTCCCTTATCTCCCTTCCTTCCTCTCCCTCAATTATCTCTCCCTTCTTTCCTCCCTTCCCTCCCTTACCTACCCATCCCTCCCTTACCCATATCTCAAACCCTCCCTTCCCATTCCTCTCCTAACCCCTACCCTTCCCTCCCTTACCTACCCATCCCTCCCTTACCCATATCTCAAACCCTCCCTTCCCATTCCCCTCCTAACCCCTACCCTTCCCTCCCTTACCTACCCATCCCTCCCTTACCCATATCTCAAACCCTCCCTTCCCATTCCCCTCCTAACCCCTACCCTTCCCTCCCTTACCTACCCATCCCTCCCTTACCCATATCTCAAACCCTCCCTTCCCATTCCCCTCCTAACCCCTACCCTTCCCTCCCTTACCCATATCTCAAACCCTCCCTTCCCATTCCCCTCCTAAACCCTACCCTTCCCTCCCTTACCCTACCTTTCCTTACCTATAGAATGACCACTTGAGGAGAAACTGCCGAGCCTGTTTGGGGAAGTCCGCCTTGCCTTCATGTGGCCTCAGAACCTGCCCAACAACCGCTTGCAACCACTCTGCCCACTGTTCAAGGCTGTTCTGCTGCTGGAGTGTCGCCTTGAAGTCCTCCTCTAAGCGATCCACAAGGGCAACATCACACTGGCAGACCCACGATGCCTAGGATGGAATGTGGAGTTGAGTGGTGGAGATTGGTGGAGATGGGGTGGATTTGTTTTTTTGTGGTTTTGTGGTTTGTTTTGTTAGGTTGAATTCCACTCTCTTCCGCTTTCTTCCGCTTTTTCCCTCCTCCTCCTCTTCTTCCTCTATTCTTTCTACTCCTGTTTTTTGTTATTTCTATGTCTTAATCTACCTCCTCCTCCTCCTCCTCCTCCTCTATTCTTCCTCTTCCTCCTCTTCCTCCTCCTCCTCCTCTACTCTCTCTATTTCCTTTCTTTATTTCTTCCTCCTCCTCTTCCTCTCTTCTCTCTAAATCTACACTCCACCTCCTTCCTTTCTCTTCTTCTTCTTCTTCCATTCTTCCTCCTCCTCCTCCTCCTCTTCCTCACACACACACACACACACACACACACACACACACACATTCCATTCCTTCCACACACGCACACACATCATCACCTCCTCCTCCTCCTCCTCCTCCTCCTCCTCCTCCTCCTCCTCCTCCTCCTCCTCCTCTTCCTCTTCCACCACCCACCTGTTCCTGCACGTTATGAAAATCCACCCGGTTCAGGTCCGCCAACATCTGGGAGATTTGGGCGGAATTCTGCAGAACCGCCCTCGCTGCTTGGGCAAGGTGGTTCAAGGATGTGTACCTGCGTAGCGTCTGTGCTAACGAGGCCACAGCGATTACCTGGAATGAAAGGGAAAGTGAGGATGGGGAGGGATGGGAAGGGAAGGGAGAGTAGAAGGAAGGATGAGTAGATAGGGGAGAAACATGGATGGATGAGGAATGGTTAGGGAGGAGGATGAGTGAGTATAGAGTTAGGTATGGAAAATATGCATACCCTTACCCAGCCTCCCTTCCCTTCCCTTCCCTTCCCTTCCCTTCCTTTCCCTTCCCTTCCCTTCCCTTCCCTTCCTTTCCTTTCCTTTCCTTTCCCTTCCCTTCCCTTCCCTTCCCTTCCCTTCCCTTCCCTTCCCTTCCCTTACCCTCCCTTCCCTTAATATAACAGGAATGGAAGATACACATACCCTTACCCAGCCTCCCTTCCCTTCCCTTCCCCTCCCTTCCCATCTCCCCTCCTTACCTTAATGCTGACCAGCTCCTGAGGGCACCCCAGCATGGCACTGTACAGCCAAGACTCCAGACTCTTGGCAAAGTTCCGGATGGCCTGAGTCAGCGTGGAGGGGATGGATCGAAGCACATCAGGGATCAACACTTCCACCAGGTTTTGGTAGAACTGGTAATCAAAGTTCCGGATGTACTCCAGCACCGGGGGGGAGCGCAGCAGGGCCTGGGGGAGACTGGGGGTTACTGGGGAGAAGGGTGAGGAGAGATTGGGGGAAGAGAGAGCAGTGAGGATCGGAGGAGGAAGGGAGAGAAAGTATGATTTTTAGGGAGGTACTGAGGGACTGGGGGAGTGTTACAGGGCCTGGGGAGTTACTGGGGGAAGGGTGACAAGACTGGGGAGTGGGGGGGGGGAGAGGGAGGGGGAGAAATGGTTTGAAAAGGGAGGGAAGGGAGAGAAAGTGCAGTTTTAGGGCGGATATGAAGTACTGGGGAGATAGGGTGACACTGGGGGAAGGGTGACAAGACTGGGAGTGGGGGAGTGGGGGGGAGAAATGGTTTGAAAAGGGAGGGAAGGGAGAGAAAGTGCAGTTTTAGGGAGGAAATGGAGTACTGGGGGACTGGGGGAGATAGGGTGACACTAGGGGACAAGACTGGGGAGTGGGGGGAGAGGAGGGGAGAAATGGTTTGAAAAGGAGGAAGGAGAGAAAGTGCAGTTTTAGGGAGGAAATGAAGTACTGGGGACTGGGGAGTGGGAGACACTGGGGGACACTGGGGAAGGGTGACAAGACTGGGGAGTGGGGGAGAGGAGGGGAGAAATGGTTTGAAAAGGAGGGAAGGGAGAGAAAGTGCAGTTTTAGGGAGGATATGAAGTACTGGGGGACTGGGGAGGGAGACACTGGGGGTATACTGGGGAAGGGTGACAACACTGGGGAGTGGGGGAGGGAGGGGGAGAATGGTTTGAAAAGGAGGAAGGGAGAAAGTGCAGTTTTAGGGAGGATATGAAGTACTGGGGACTGGGGAGGGAGACACTGGGGGACACTGGGGAAGGTGACAACACTGGGGAGTGGGGGGGGGGGAGAGGGAGGGGGAGAAATGGTTTGAAAAGGGAGGGAAGGGAGAGAAAGTGCAGTTTTAGGGAGGATATGAAGTACTGGGGGACTGGGGGAGATAGGGTGACACTAGGGGACACTGGGGAAGGTTGACAAGACTGGGGAGTGGGGGGAGAGGGAGGGGAGAAATGGTTTGAAAAGGGAGGGAAGGGAGAGAAAGTGCAGTTTTAGGGAGGATATGAGGTACTGGGGGACTGGGGAGATAGGGTGACACTAGGGGACACTGGGGAAGGGTGACAAGACTGGGGAGTGGGGGGGAGAGGGAGGGGAGAAATGGTTTGAAAAGGAGGAAGGGAGAGAAAGTGCAGTTTTAGGGAGGAAATGGAGTACTGGGGACTGGGGAGTGGAGACACTGGGGACACTGGGGAAGGTTGACAAGACTGGGGAGTGGGGGGAGAGGAGGGGTGAAATGGTTTGAAAAGGGAGGGAAGGGAGAGAAAGTGCAGTTTTAGGGAGGATATGAAGTACTGGGGGACTGGGGGAGTGGGAGACACTGGGGGGACACTGGGGGAAGGGTGACAAGACTGGGGAGTGGGGGGGGGGGTGTGGGGGGGGGAGAAATGGTTTGAAAAGGGAGGGAAGGGAGAGAAAGTGCAGTTTTAGGGAGGAACTGAGGTACTGGGGGACTGGGGGAGATAGGGTGACACTAGGGGGACACTGGGGGAAGGGTGACAAGACTGGGGAGTGGGGGGGGGGGAGAGGGAGGGGGAGAAATGGTTTGAAAAGGGAGGGAAGGGAGAGAAAGTGCAGTTTTAGGGAGGAAATGGAGTACTGGGGGACTGGGGGAGATAGGGTGACACTGGGGGGACAACAGCTAAGAGAGGGTGACCGAGAGTCCGTCAAGAGAGAAAGAAGATCGCGAGTAGAACGCCCCTTGCGGAACCCACACTGGCGATCAGATAGAAGGGTAGAAGCGGAAAGGTGCTTCTGAATCTTCTGGTTAAGGATTGATTCAAAAGCTTTAGATAGACAGGAAAGTAAAGCTCAAGGATCTCTTTCTAAAACCGTGCTTCTAAAAATAATGTGTGTGTGTGTGTGTGTGTGTGTGTGTGTACCTGAAGCACTGAGGAGGGCAGGAGGGAGGCCAGGTCACCCTCCTCGTCGTCGGAGAGAGGGTCACAGTTGCCCGGTTTCATGTTGTTGTTGTTGACCAGCCAAAACCTCTTCCACAGAGTCTCCACCGAGGAAAACTGTGGAGGGAATGTGGAGTGAGGAAAGGGTAGAGGAGGGAATGGAAATGTAAACTCCTATACTGTCCCAATCCCTTATGCAAGAGTTTACCAGCATATCCACTCTTTCATCCCTGTGTTGTTCAAATCCCTTATGCAAGAGTTTACCAGCATCTTCACTCTTTCATCCCTGTGTTGTTCAAATCCCTTATGCAAGAGTTAACCAGCATATCCACTCTTTCATCCCTGTGTTGTTCAAATCCCTTATGCAAGAGTTAACCAGCATATCCACTCTTTCATCCCTGTGTTGTTCAAATCCCTTATGCAAGAGTTTACCAGCATCTTCACTCTTTCATCCCTGTGCTGTTCAAATCCCTTATGCAAGAGTTTACCAGCATCTTCACTCTTTCATCCCTGTGCTGTCCAAATCCCTTATGCAAGAGTTAACCAGCATCTCCACTCTTTCATCCCTGTGTTGTTCAAATCCCTTATGCAAGAGTTAACCAGCATCTTCACTCTTTCATCCCTGTGTTGTTCAAATCCCTTATGCAAGAGTTAACCAGCATCTTCACTCTTTCATCCCTGTGTTGTTCAAATCCCTTATGCAAGAGTTAACCAGCATCTTCACTCTTTCATCCCTGTGTTGTTCAAATCCCTTATGCAAGAGTTTACCAGCATCTCCACTCTTTCATCCCTGTGTTGTTCAAATCCCTTATGCAAGAGTTAACCAGCATCTTCACTCTTTCATCCCTGTGTTGTTCAAATCCCTTATGCAAGAGTTTACCAGCATCTCCACTCTTTCATCCCTGTGTTGTTCAAATCCCTTATGCAAGAGTTAACCAGCATCTTCACTCTTTCATCCCTGTGTTGTTCAAATCCCTTATGCAAGAGTTTACAAGCATCTTCACTCTTTCATCCCTGTGCTGTCCAAATCCCTTATGCAAGAGTTAACCAGCATCTTCACTCTTTCATCCCTGTGCTGTCCAAATCCCTTATGCAAGAGTTAACCAGCATCTTCACTCTTTCATCCCTGTGCTGTCCAAATCCTTTATGCAAGAGTTAACCAGCATCTTCACTCTTTCATCCCTGTGGTGTTCAAATCCCTTATGCAAGAGTTAACCAGCATCTTCACTCTTTCATCCCTGTGCTGTTCAAATCCCTTATGCAAGAGTTAACCAGCATCTCCACTCTTTCATCCCTGTGCTGTCCAAATCCCTTATGCAAGAGTTAACCAGCATCTCCACTCTTTCATCCCTGTGTTGTTCAAATCCCTTATGCAAGAGTTTACCAGCATCTTCACTCTTTCATCCCTGTGCTGTCCAAATCCCTTATGCAAGAGTTAACCAGCATCTCCACTCTTTCATCCCTGTGCTGTCCAAATCCCTTATGCAAGAGTTAACCAGCATCTCCACTCTTTCATCCCTGTGCTGTCCAAATCCCTTATGCAAGAGTTTACCAGCATCTTCACTCTTTCATCCCTGTGTTGTCCAAATCCCTTATGCAAGAGTTAACCAGCATCTTCACTCTTTCATCCCTGTGCTGTCCAAATCCCTTATGCAAGAGTTAACCAGCATCTTCACTCTTTCATCCCTGTTGTTCAAATCCCTTATGCAAGAGTTAACCAGCATCTTCACTCTTTCATCCCTGTACTGTCCAAATCCCTTATGCAAGAGTTAACCAGCATCTTCACTCTTTCATCCCTGTGTTGTTCAAATCCCTTATGCAAGAGTTAACCAGCATCTTCACTCTTTCATCCCTTATGCAAGAGTTAACCAGCATCTTCACTCTTTCATCCCTGTGCTGTCCAAATCCCTTATGCAAGAGTTAACCAGCATCTTCACTCTTTCATCCCTGTGCTGTCCAAATCCCTTATGCAAGAGTTAACCAGCATCTTCACTCTTTCATCCCTTATGCAAGAGTTAACCAGCATCTTCACTCTTTCATCCCTGTGCTGTCCAAATCCCTTATGCAAGAGTTAACCAGCATCTTCACTCTTTCATCCCTGTGCTGTCCAAATCCCTTATGCAAGAGTTAACCAGCACATCTACTCTTTCACCCCTTCCATACCCACCCTCCCATTCACACCACACCCCTTCCACACCTCCCCCACACCTGCCACACACCTGAAAGTTATATATGGCCTCCACGATGGTCTCACAGTGCTCCCGGTACAAGCTGGTGAAGGTATCGAGGTGGGCACGGGTCACACCAGTGGGCAAGGGGTCAGATGCGAAGTCAACTTTGTCGTAGGGGGGAACTGCTTGGCTGACGTCACCGAGGTACTGCTGGTTTTGAAGGACCTGGAGGAAGAGGAGGAGGAGGTAAGGAGGAGGAGAAGAAGCAGGAGGAGGAGAAAGAGGAGAAGGAGGAAGGAGTGATTTGTAGAAGGAGGAGGAAGAGGAAAAAGATTAAAGAAGGAGGAGAAGGAGGAGGAGGAGGATAGAAGGGAGGTGAGAGAAGATGGAAGGAAAGAAGAGGAGGAGGAGGAGGAGAAGAAAGAGGAGGAGGAGGAAGGAGTGATTTGTAGAAGGAGGAGGAAGAGGAAAAAGATTAAAGAAGGAGGAGGAGGAGGAGGAGGAGGAGGATAGAAGGGAGGTGAAAGAAGATGGAAGGAGAGGAGGAGGAGGAGGAGGAGGATGAAGGAGAAGGAGGAAGAGGAAAAAGATTAAAGAGTGCAAAGAAGAAGGAGGAGGAGGAGGAGGAGGAAAGAAGATAGGAAGAATATATAAAAGAGAGAGAGAGAGAGAGAGAGAGAGAGAGAGAGAGAGAGAGAGAGAGAGAGAGAGAGAGAGAGAGAGAGAGAGAGAAAACGACAACACAGAGGAAACAAACACACAAACAAACACACAAACAAACACACAAACATACCATCGGAGACGTCTCGGCCGGAACTTGCGTGTGTGAATCATAGTGCATTTCCTGACCCCCTCCACCTCCTCCACCTCCTCCGCCCTTTCCGCCAGCACCCAGGCCTGTTCCATTCTTCCCCTGCCCTCCGCCGGGTGACTGCTGGGGGGTCTGGGCGGTCTGGGAGGGCTGCTGGGGGAGGCTCGACACACCCGTTTTCTTGAGGCTCCCCCCGCATGAGCTCTGGGTGCGTAAAGTCATTGGGGTTCCGTCATCGTTTACGTTGATAAGGGGTGACGATGGTTTGATGCGGATGCCATAGTAGTGGTATTTGCTGTTGCCTCTGTGGGGGTGGAGGGGTGGAAGAAGATGGGGGGGTTAGTGGGGGTAGGAGGAGGATAGTCAGGGTGGAAGAAGATGGGAGGAGGGGTGGCGGGTTAGTGAGGAGGTGGAGGAGGAGGAGGATAAGTGACAGATAAGAGAAGGAGGAAGGAAGATGAGGAAGAGGAGAGGAGGAGGAAGATTGTAAGATATGAGTGAAAAGAAGAAGAAGAAGGGAAGATTAGAAGAAGTAGAAGAAGGAGAAGAGAGAAGAAAGGAAGGAAGAGGAAGGAAGATTAGGAGGAGGAGGAGGAGGAGAAAAAAGAGGGAGGAAGGAAGGAAGGAAGATGAAGGAGGAGGAGGAGGAGGAGGAGGAGGAGGAGAAAAAAGAGGGAGGAAGGAAGGAAGGAAGATGAAGGAGGAGGAGGAGGAGGAGGAGGAAGAGAAGGAGGAGGAAATAAATAAGATAATAAAAATATTTCAAATTTAATGTCCAAAGAAAATTAACATTTCAACTATCACATAATCTAATATCTATACCACACACACACACACACGCACACACACACACACACACACACGCACACAAACGCACACACACACCCCCTCCCCCAAACCCCAAAGGAACCTCATGTCCCCAAAATCGCGTCCTAAAACCCCCGAAAATATCCCGAATATGCTTGTCAAATTAAACTCAACAGAATCTTTTAACTTAACTTACTTTCCCAAACACACACACACACACACACACACACACACCTACCCCATCCCCCCCAAACCCCAAAGAAGCCTCATGTCCCCAAAATCGCGTCCTAAAACCCCGAAAACACCCCTGAATATCCTTGTCGAATCACACTTAACTTAACTTCCTATCCCAAAACACACACACACACACACACACACACGCACACACACCTACCCCATCCCCCCCAAACCCCAAAGAAGCCTCATGTCCCCAAAATCGAATCCTAAAACCCCGAAAACACCCCGAATATCCTTGTCGAATCACACTTAACTTAACTTCCTATCCCAAAACTCACACACACACACACATACACACACACACACCTATACCCTCCCCCAAACCCCAAAGAAGCCTCATGTCCCCAAAATCGCGTCCTAAAACCCCGAAAACACCCCCGAATATCCTTGTCGAATCACACTTAACTTAACTTCCTATCCCAAAACTCACACCCACACATACGCCCATAGCCCCCCCCCATACCTAGTGCTGTCACTGCTCGCAGTCCCGAGGAAAACACCATGCATGAGCTTCCCGAAGGACGCAGCGTTGACCGGATCCAGCTTGTGGTCGGCACAGTGGCGGAGATAGTGGTTGTACAAGGTCGATCGGGGCAGGCTGACCCCTTCCGCTGTCTCGTAATTGTCCATCAACCACTGGACCTGTTGGGTGGATTGGGTGGTTAACTGTGGAGGTGGTGGAGAGAGAGGAGTGGAGAGAAATGGATT
Source organism: Eriocheir sinensis (assembly GCF_024679095.1). Lineage (NCBI taxonomy): Eukaryota > Metazoa > Arthropoda > Malacostraca > Decapoda > Varunidae > Eriocheir > Eriocheir sinensis. The sequence continues at coordinate 1,734,561 of NC_066515.1, forward strand.
AGATGGAGAGAGAGAGGTGGAGAAGGATGATAGGAAACGCAAAATGAATATTAGGAGAGACAGGAAATTGGAGGAAAATAGAGAGGGAAGGGAGCGAACAGGGAGGGAATGGAGAGAACAGGGAGGGAATGGAGCGAACAGGGAGGGAATGGAGGAAAGAAAGAGCAAATGTAGGGGAAGGATAGGGAGGAAGGAAGAGGAGAAAGGAAGAAGGAAAGAAAGATGGGAAATTGGAGGAAAGGAAGGAGAGAACAGGGAGGGAATGGAGGAAAGAAAGGGAGGAAGGAAGAGGAGAAAGGGAGAGGAGGAGAAAAGAGGGGAAGGAAGGGAGAGAGAAGGGAGAGAAAGAGGAGGAGGAGGAGAGGAAAGAAGAAAGGAAGGAAGGAGAGGAAAGGAAGGAAGGAAGGAAGGAAGAAAGGAAAGAAGAGAAGGAAGGAAGGAAGGAAGGAAGGAAGGAAGGAAGGAAGGAGAAGGAAAAAGAGAAATCAACACACACACACATACATACACACACACACACACACACACACACACACAATCATCAAGGTCACTCAATATCTGTTTTTTTATATAGATTTTTTGTGTTTTTTTCTGGGGCTTAATAGATGTTTGGAATGTATGCTCTCTCTCTCTCTCTCTCTCTCTCTCTCTCTCTCTCTCTCTCACACACACACACACACCTGGAAATGCACAGTCCAAACACCATTCCAAACCTGCTGGTATAAACACACACACACACACACACACACACACACACACACACACCTGGAAATACACAATCCAAACACCATTCCAAACCTGCTGGTATAAACACACACACACACACACACACACATACACACACCCACACACACCTGGAAATATACAATCCAAACACCATTCCAAACCTGCTGGTATACACACACACACACACACACACACACACACACACACACCTGCAAATTATCACATGCTTAGAAAAAAAACGGGAAAAAAAACACGGCAGGCAGAAAATGTCAAAAATCAATCAATTCAATCACTCAATCACTCAATAAAATAAATAAATAAATAATAAAACACTCCAAACGGCAAATTCCAAACGGCAAATTCCAAACGGCAAATTCCAAACACCATTCTCAGCCAAGGCGAAAAATACCACGTTTGTTTTTTTTGTTTTTGAAAATTGTGATTGAAAAAAAAGTCTTGATAATTATAGATGTTGATGGATAGAGATAAAAAAAAAAGAGGAAAAAAGAAATTAAAGTAAGGAAAAAAATAAGGAAAATAAGTAAGGAAAAAAGATATATAGGAAATAATTGAAATAAGAAAATAAGGAAAATAAGAAACACAAATGATTGAAAAAAAATGATGAACTGATTGAAATATAATTTTTTTTTTTACAGTAAACATTTCAAGGGCAGAAAAAAAATCCCGCTACTCAAAAAATAAATAAACGTAATAAAATACAAGAAATAAACACAAAAAAAAACAAGTAATTCAGTAAATGTCTCAAGGAAGGCAAGTCTCCCTTTAGCAAACTAACATATAAACAAATACATAAATGAATTGAATAAACATAACAATATATATGAAATAGACACAATAATATATATAATTTTCAAGTTATAAAAAATAAAAAAAAAGGGGGGGGGGGGTAGGTTAGGGTAAGCTATGGGCAGGTCATGATGGAGAGGACTTACCATGGCTGGGGAAACTTGGGTAGCCTGGGGAAGGTTATGAAGGGTAGGTTAGGGCAAGGTTATGGCGGCGGACCATAGCTGGGCACGATAACACAAAACCTTATCGGTGATAACCGATATTCGTTAACTGGAGACATGAATATAGGCGATGCCCGATAGGCGAAAACGATACTATATTGATATTTCAAAAAAAAAAAAAAAAAGATGAATTCAAATTTTCATTATCTGTATTTTAGAAAACTTACAAAACCTGAAAACCACACGTTGACACGTACCTATGGACGGTAATACTAGAAACGCCTGAACCGGTGTTGTGTTATTTGGCGTCCCCACCGTCAAAAGCTGGCGCTTTTGTTTACAAACACTGGTCTCGTGAACTGCGCATGCCACACGCCACGCCGCCACGTGTTAACACAAGCCGCTGGTCTCTGTTTGCGCTCGTTACAACGGGATCACAAATTTGAGGCAGTGGATAATCATTTTTGGGCAAAGTTAAATGATTTTCTCTTTGATATATTGATTTTTTAGTCTAACATAGAAAAAAATAACCGAGTGTTTTAATGTTGATGATCTAAGTATGAAATCTCTTCACCGAAGATATTTCATACCCCGAAGTTTTTTCATACAACACCGAGCGCCCGGCCACGCATGCGCACCAGGGAGGAGACAACGTTTTTTTTCTGAGAAGCGGAAATAAGTAGCGATTATCACTAGATTGGTTACAAAAGTAACAAAGATACCGATATATATATATATATATATATATATATATATATATATATATATATATATATATATATATATATATATATATATATATATATATATATATATATATATATATACGTAGCGGATGGCCGATAACCAAATTTTGTTATGAGCGATAAAGTATAGCGATAACTTATCGCGATAACGCCCAGCTATGGTTATGGGTAGGTTAGGGTACATTAGGGTAGGATAAGGTTATGTTCAGTTGGGTTAGGTAAAGTTTGGTTACATTAGGGTAGGTTGGGGTTAAGGTCAGGGTAAGGTCAGGGTAAGGTCAGGGTGAGGTCAGGTCATGACTTACCGTGGCCGGGGATACTCTCGTGGCGTGGGCAAGGTTGGCCTGGGCATCAGCGTCCAGGGGCGGGCTGTTTTCACTTACTATGTACGTCACACCGTCCTCCTGCGGCACACACCAGGCAGCGGGGGTGTTGACCAGGGGGCAGCCAAGCACACGCACACACGCACACACATGGGTGGTGAGGGGGGGGAGGGAGGAAGAGGAGGAAGAAAGCAAGAGATAAGAAAAGGAAAGAAGGGAAGAAGAGGGGAAAATGGAGGAGGGAGAAAAAGAAAAGAAAGAGGGGAAATTGGAGGAAAGAAAGCGAGAGAACAGGGAGGTAGAGAGGGAGAGAATGGAGAGGAAAGAAGGGAAGAAGAAGGGAAATGACGGAGAAGAGGAGGGAGAAGAAGCGAAGAAAGAGGGGAAATTGGAGGAAAGGAATGGAGAGGAAAGGGAGAGAATGGAGAGAAGAAAGAGGAAATGGAGGAAAGGGAGGAAGAGGAGAAAGGGAGAGGAGGAGAAAAGAGGGGAAGGAAGGAAGGGAGGGAGGGAAGAAATGGAGGAAAGAGAGAAAAGGGAGATAGAAGGGAGGAAAAAAGGGGGGGGGGGAAGGGTAAAGAAAGGGAGAGGAAGAGAAGAGAGCGGAAGGAAGGAAGGAAGGAAGGGAGGGAGGGAAAAAAATGGAGGAAAGAGAGAAAAGGGAGAGAAGGGAGGAAAAAAAGGGGGGGGGGAGGGTGGAGGGGGGGTAGGGAAAACCACACACCATTGTCAAAGTCATTATCATCATCATCATCATTATTATATCCTTCAATATACTCAGTGCAATGATGTGTGTGTTAGTGTGTATGTATACTTTGCCGAGGTGTACACATGCAAGACACACACACACGCACACACACACACACACACACACAGGGTCTCTCTCTCTCTCTCTCTCTCTCTCTCTCTCTCTCTCTCTCTCTCTCTAGTATCTACAGTGCTCAAAATGCTGCAAAAAACACACCAAAAACCATGTGCGTGAAAAAACGTACACACACACACTCACACACACACACACACACGCACATACAGACACACTATTTACAAATTTATACATTATCTATATAACATAAAGATAATCAGATATGTGTGTGTGTGTGTGTGTGTGTGTGTGTGTGTGTGTGTGTGTAAATAATTCAGTATGTGGAGGAGGAGGAGGAGGAGGAGGAGGAAATGTTACAAGATTGGTTGCCTAGGAGAGAACACACACACACACACACACACACACACACACAGAATGCAAACTAGCCCACCTTTCCCTTATACCAATGTGTGTGTGTGTGTGTGTATATGTGTGTGTGTGTGTGTGTGTGTGTGTGTGTGTGTGTGTGTGTGCCTACCAGGGCCACGCCGTGCACTGAGCCACACTGCGCCAGGTGGTTCACGCTTTCATAGTAAACCATCTCCAAGACCACCTGGGGATTCGAACTTGGGATCCGATGTTGCGGCGCGAACCACGAGCCAACGGGAGCTACAAGGCCGTATGGGTAGCCGGGGGGGTTAGGGGGAGGGGGAGGTATATAAAGGGGGTCAGGGGTCACGGGAGGAGGAGGAGGAGGAGGTGATGGAGAAGGGGAGTCGATGAGGTCACGGAAGGTCAGGTCACACGCCCATTTCAACCGTGCGTGTGTGTGTGGGCGTGGGTGTGGGTGTGGCGTGGCTTTACCCTGGTGTGGGCGCCCTTCGAGGGAGCCCACACCCACTGGTACGGCGTTCCCCAAGGGTTCGTTCGCCTCAGGGGGTTCAAAGGTCTGTTGATGGGCACTGCTGGGTGGGCGGTATCCTCAAATCAACTATTTCTAAAGGTCAAAAACTGGGTCAATCGGGTTCTCATATGTGGTATTTGAGGTTCACGGTACAGAGGAAGGGTCACACTACAACCAGGGTCATAAAACTACCCCTGGAAACGCCCACAAAGCCTACGAAAGCCTTGTCAAATGTGTGCTTGTTTTGGGGGGTATCCTCAGACACATCAACTATTCACAAAGGTCAAAAACTGGGTCAATCGGGCTCAGTGGTGGGTTTTACGGTTCAGAAAGCCTTGTCAAATGTGTGCTTGTTTTGGGGGGTATCCTCAGACACATCAACTATTCCCAAAGGTCAAAAACTGGGTCAATCGGGCTCTCATGAGTGGTATTTGAGGTTCACGGTACAGAGGAAGGGTCACACTACCACCAGGGTCATAAAACTACCCCTGGAAATGCCCACAACGCCTACGAAAGCCTTGTCAAATGTGTGCTGGTTATGGGGGGTATCCTCAGACACATCCCAAAGGTCAAAAACTGGGTCAATCGGGCTCTCACGAGTGGTATTTGAGGTTCACGGTACAGAGGAAGGGTCACACTACCACCAGGGTCATAAAACTACCCCTGGAAACGCCCACAACGCCTACGAAAGCCTTGTCAAATACGTCAACTTTGGGCAACGAAATACTGAAGAAAGTGACCTTATAATGAACCACTGGGGAGGAAGAGAGAAGGGGAAGGGGGAGCACCGGGGGGAAGTCGAAACCACAGGGGAGGAGGAGGGGGGGGGAGGGTTAAAAGCTGAGAAAACTGGCCACATGGGGTCACACGAACGCACGAGAGCAACACGTCTGACTCCTGTAACATACAAGTTCGGACTAAGTGAGACTGGGGCTGCTTTGAGGGGGCTGGGGGGGCGTACTGGGGGGCTGAGGGGGGGGGGTTTAGACATGCCCCAGCCCCTCCAGTCCCCCTTCCCCCGGTGCCAAGGCGACCATGATCTCCCCCCCACCCCCCCTCCTCTGCCACCCTTCCCGTATCAGACCAGTTCAGTTTTGGGTTGTTCCACTTTCTTGTTCCACCTGTGTGTGTGTGTGTGTGTGTGTGTGTGTGTGTGTTCCACCTCCACCACTCTAGCTGTTCCACTCTTTAGCTGAATGGGTTGTTCCACTTCCACTCCACTTTTCTGTTGTTCCACGCGTTTTTTTTTTAGTGTATTTGAGATGTTCCACCCTCCTCCACCCCACTCCACTTGTTTTTCGGCTTGTATAGTTCCACCCTGATCCACCTCGCTTCCTCCACTTGGTTTATATGAGTTGTTCCACCCTAATCCACCTTGCTCCACTCCTATATTAGCTGTTCCACTCTTCCACTATGCATATATTTGTTGTTCCACCCTGTTCCACCCTGATCCACTTGGTCTATATATGCTGTTCCACCCTGTTCCACTCTCCCACTTGGCATATACTAGCTGTTCCACCCTGATCCACTTGGTCTATATATGCTGTTCCACCCTGTTCCACTT
>NC_066515.1:1745596-1805596 GCF_024679095.1 Eriocheir sinensis
CTCTCTCTCTCCCTCTCCTATCTTCACTATTCATCCCTTCCTCCTCCTCCTCTTCCTCGTGCAGTGCCTCAAACTATCCCCAAAAACCACTAGCAACTCCACCAGGATCACTGCATCTTTGACAGGTCACCAGCGGATGCCCTACAATGACTGGTCCACAACTCTGCCTAGTACCCAGTCCATACAAGTGTTATAAGCGATGGGGTAAGGACACAGACCCCCCCCCACCCCCAACCCCCCACCCCACACGCACACACATACTCCACAGCACTCTCGGTCCCAGAATACAGGGCAGTTGGTAGACCATTAGACCTTGTGGGAAATCCATGGAATCGCAGGAGACCCCGTAGTGCCTCGCGATGCCCTGAGACACACACACACACACACACACATACATACATAACATACACTAGACTGTGCAACCATATAGTGTGAGAGAGAAACATGGAAACATTTACAAGCAGGCATCGTCAACTATGTATATATATTTTTCCGACAATCATAAGTTCATGTCTGTTTGTCTGTTAGGTATACATGTGTGCGTTTCTGTGTGTGTGCGTGTGGAAGGCGTGTACACATGAGGTTGCACAGTCATACATACATACATACATACATACACACATACACACATGCAAGTATATATTTATATATATCAATGCATAGCCATTTTCTATCAAGGGGGAGGGGGGAGGGGGTGGGAGAGGAGGAGGAGGAGGAGGAGGAGGAGGAGGAGGAGGAGGAGGGGTTTGTGTGAAGAAGAGAAGGAATGAAGGAATGAATGAAGGAAGGAAGAAGAAAAAAAGAAAGAAGAAAAAAAATAAAGAAAAATAGAAGATTTAAAAAAGAAGGAAGGAAGGAAGGGAAGGAAGGAAGGAAGGAAGGAAAGGAAGATGAAGAAGAGAATAGGAAGGAAGGAAGGAAGGAAGGAAGGAAGGAAGGAAAGGAAGATGAAGAAGAGAATAGGAAGGAAGGAAGGAAGGAAGGAAGGAAAGGAAGAAAGAAGGAAGGAAGGAAGGAAGGAAGGAAGGAAAGAAAGAAAGAAAGGAAGGAAGGAAGGAAGAAAGGAAGGAAGGAAGAAGGAAGGAAGGAAGAAAGAAAGAAAGGAAGAAAGGAAGGAAGGAAGAAAGGAAGGAAAAAAACAAAAAAAAAACATCAACCCAACAGAGAGAGAGAGAGAGAGAGAGAGAGAGAGAGAGAGAGAGAGAGAGAGAGAGAGAGAAACACACACACTCTCTTCCCTTAAACAACAGAGAGACAACAAACAAACAAACAAACAAACAAACAAACAAAAACAACATCCTCGTCCAAACAACAGAAACGTAAACAAACTCACAAACAAACAAACGAACAAACAAACCTTCTGAAAGAAAAAGAAAGAAAGAAAACAAGAAAAATAAAGAAATAAATGGGAAATGAAGAGAGAGAGAGAGAGAGAGAGAGAGAGAGAGAGAGAGAGAGAGAGAGAGAGAGAGAGAGAGAGAGAGAGAGAGAGAGGAAGAAAGAAGAGAAGGAAGGAAGGGAGGAAGAAGAGAAAGGAATGAATGAATGAATGAATGAAGGAAGGAAGGAAGGAAGAGGAGGAGAAAATTAAATAATATATGAAAAAAAGAAGGAAGGAAGGAAGGAAGGAAGGAAGGAAGGAAGGAAGAGGAGGAGAAAAGGAAATAATATATGAAAGAAAGAAGGAAGGAAGGAAGGAAGGAAGAGGAGAAAATTAAATAATATATGAAAGAAAGAAGGAAGGAAGGAAGGAAGGAGAGAGAGAAAAAAATAGAAGAAAATAGAGGAAAAGAAGAAAGGAAGAAAAAGAAAAGAAAAAAATACCAAATAAACAAAAAAAAAAGAAATATATTAACAAAATCATACAGGAAAAACATCAACAACAGAAGTAAGCTAACAGACAGGCGGCCAAACAGACAGACAGACAGACAGACAGACAGACAGACAGACAGACAGACAGAGGTACAACATTTAAGAAGAACAGGAGGAAAAAGAGGAAAAAAAAAGACCTAAGAAAACAGTGAAGAGGAAGAAGAAGAAGAACAGGAAAATTGAGGGAAAAGAAAAAGAGGAAAAAAGAGAAGAGGAGGAAACAGGAAAAGAGGAGAAGAGGATTAAATGAAGAGGAAAAAGAAAATGATGGAAAATGAAAATAAAGAGGAAAACACTAAAGAAAAAGAGGAAAAGGAAGAGGAAGAGGAAAAGGAAGAGGAAAAGGAAGAGAAAAAAGAGGAAGAGGAAAAAGAGGAAGAGGAAAAGGAAGAGGAAAAAGAGGAAGAGGAAAAGGAAGAGGAAAAGGAGAGGAAGAGGAAAAGGAGAGGAAGAGGAAAAGGAAGAGAAAAAAGAGGAAGAGGAAGAGGAAAAAGAGGAAGAGGAAAAGGAAGAGAAAAAAGAGGAAGAGGAAAAGGAAGAGGAAAAGGAAGAGGAAAAGGAAGAGGAAAAAGAGGAAGAGGAAAAGGAAGAGAAAAAAGAGGAAGAGGAAAAGGAAGAGAAAAAAGAGGAAGAGGAAAAGGAAGAGAAAAAAGAGGAAGAGGAAAAAGAGGAAGAGGAAAAGGAAGAGAAAAAAGAGGAAAAAGGAAGAGGAAGAGGAAAAGGAAGAGAAAAAAGAGGAAGAGAAAAAAGAGGAAGAGAAAAAAGAGGAAGAGGAAAAGGAAGAGAAAAAAGAGGAAGAGGAAAAGGAAGAGGAAAAAGGATCGAGGAAGAGGAAAAAGAAGAGGAAAAAGAGGAAGAGGAAAAGGAAGAACCTAAATGAAACTGCACCAAACTTCGAGGGACTGAAAATGAAACAGCAAACTTAAGAGTCCTCAAATAAGACTTAAGCCGATCAGCGTCCATCCCTAAAACAAAAAAGATATCAGTGACGTCCTTTTTATAATTATTTTTTCTTGCGTAAACAACTGGCATTTAATCGAGTGACTTGCCCCAACCATGAGCTGCGTGGGCGTCCCCTTCACCACCACCAAAACCACTGCCGACTCCACCAGGATCACTGCCTCACTGAAGGTTACCAGCAGATGCCCCACAGTCATAGCTGGGCATGATAACAGAAAACCTTATTCCCGATAACCGATAATGGAAAACCTTATTGGTGATAACCGATATTCGTTAACTGGAGACACAAATATAGGCGATAACCGATTCCCGATATAAATCCACAGTTCCGATACTAGCCAGCGATAAGTCCGATAGGCGAAAACGATACTACATTGATATTTCAGATACAAAATATAGATGAATTCAAGTTTTCATTATCTGTATTTTAGAAAACTTACAAAACCTGAAAACCACACGTTGACACAAACCTTTGGACGGTAATACTGGAACATTTGAATTTGTGTTGTGTTATTTACGCCTCGCCGTCAAAGCTTGTTTACAAACATTGGTCTCAGGAATTGTGCATGCTCAGACAGCAGCGATTTGTAGTCTCACAAAGCTTTTAATCAGAATTAAGAGTTGCTGAATCAGACATACAGTACCACCATCCCCGCTGTTTCTAGAACGACACTCTGTACGAGTTGTGTTTATATGTACAGAGTGTCGTTCAGCGAGGATGGTGGTACTGTATGTCTGATTCAGCCTTCCAGCAACTCTTGATGTGTTAAAAAGCTTTGTGAGACTGTACAGGGCTACGCTTACTGGTCTGAACATGCACAGGTCACGAGAGACCAGCGTTTGTAAACAAAAGCGCCAGCTGTTGACGATGGGACACCAAATAACACAACACCGGGTGCCTTCAATACCATGGCATGCTCACAAACGAATATGGAACATCAAATTTGAGGCAGTGAATAATCATTTTGGGGGCAAAGTTAAATGATTTTTGAGTCTAACATAAAAAATAACCTAGTGTTTTAATGTTGATGATCTAAGTATGAAATCTCTTCACTAAAGATATTTCATACCCCGAAGTTTGGTCACACAACACCGGGCGCCCGGGTCACATGTAGGGAGGAGACAACGGTTTTTCTGAGAGGCGGAAAAAAGTAGCGATTATCGGCAGTTTGGTTACAAAACAACGAAGATACCGATATATATTTAAATAAGCAGCGGATGCCCGATAACCCGATTTTGTCCAGCTGTGCCCCACAATGACACACAGAGACAGCCCTCCGAGCAGGACTGACGTGCAGGAGGAGTGCCATGTGCCTGGGGAGACGCGCTGGGATATAAAAGCCTATAATTTTCACACTCGACGCTGTGCAGGTTAACCAAACTTACAGGGAATGAAAACAACTTACCCCGATATAAAGAAGAAATATAAATGATGGAAGAAAGAGGAAATAAGGAAAGAGGGGAAAAATGTTATTGAAGAGGAAAACTATTAAATAAAAGAGGAAAACATATTACAGAAGTGGAAGGAATATTGAGAATCAGATACAGAAGGAATAAAGAAAACAAATAAAATAGTTAAGCAAAGCAGGAGATAGGGAAAAAAAATATATATTGACACAGAGAAAGAGGAAATAAGGAAAAAGGAAGAAAGGAAGGAAGGAAGGAAGGGAGAGAAAGAGAAAGGAAGGAAGGAAGGGAGAAAGGATGGAAGGAAGGAAGGAAGGGAGAAAGGAAGGAAGGAAGGAAGGAAGGAAGGAAGGAAGGGAGAAACAGAGAAATTATAAGAAAATGAGAAGAAAACAGGAAAAAAAGGAAGACAAAGAAGAAGAAGAGGAGGAGAGAAAGGAAGGAAGGAACACACACACAGAGATGGACACACACACACACACACACACACACACACACACAAAGGAGGAACAAGAGGAGGAGGAGGAAACAGAAATTATAAGAAAAGAGACAGAAGACAGACAGAGAAAAGACAGAAGATTCACAAAGAAGAAGAAGAGGAGGAGGAAGAAGAAGAGGAGGAGGAGGAGGAGGAGGAGGAGGAAGAATTTGATATATAGAGAGACAGACAGACAGAGATATTTACACAAAACAAAGACAGGAGGAATAGACAGTAAACAGCAGCCACAGATTATATAGAGGAAGAAAGAAGAAGAGGAGGAGGAGGAGGAAGAAGAAATTGATATAGAGAGAGATAGACAGAGATATTGACACTAAACCAAAAAGACAGGAGGAATAGACAGCAAAACACAGCCACAGATTCACATAGACAGAGCAGAGAAGAAGAGGAGGAAGAGGAGGAGGAGGAGGAGGAGGAAGAAGAATTTGATATAGAGAGAGACAGACAGAGATATTGACAGTAAACAAAGACAGGAGGAATAGACAGCAAAACACAGCCATAGATTCACATAGACAGAGCAGAGGAGAAGAGGAAGAAGAAGAAGAAGAGGAGGAGGAGGAGGAGGAAGAATTTAACATATAGAGAGAGAGACAGACAGAGATATTGACAGTAAACAAAGACAGGAGGAATAGACAGCAAAACACAGCCACAGATTCACATAGACAGAGCAGAGAAGAAGAGGAAGAAGAAGAAGAGGAGGAGGAGGAGGAGGAAGAATTTAACATATAGAGAGAGAGACAGACAGAGATATTGACAGTAAACAAAGACAGGAGGAATAGACAGCAAAACACAGCCATAGATTCACATAGACAGAGCAGAGAAGAAGAGGAAGAAGAAGAAGAGGAAGAGGAGGAGGAGGAGGAGGAGGAAGAATTTAATATATAGAGAGAGACAGACAGAGATATTGACAGTAAACAAAGACAGGAGGAATAGACAGCAAAACACAGCCACAGATTCACATAGACAGAGCAGAGAAGAAGAGGAAGAAGAAGAAGAGGAGGAGGAGGAGGAGGAAGAATTTAACATATAGAGAGAGAGACAGACAGAGATATTGACAGTAAACAAAGACAGGAGGAATAGACAGCAAAACACAGCCACAGATTCACATAGACAGAGCAGAGAAGAAGAGGAAGAAGAAGAAGAGGAGGAGGAGGAGGAGGAGGAAGAAGAAATTGATATAGAGAGAGAGACAGACAGAGATATTGACAGTAAACAAAGACAGGAGGAATAGACAGCAAAACACAGCCATAGATTCACATAGACAGAGCAGAGAAGAAGAGGAGGAAGAAGAAGAGGAGGAGGAGGAGGAGGAGGAAGAATTTAACATATAGAGAGAGAGACAGACAGAGATATTGACATTAAACAAAGACAGGAGGAATAGACAGCAAAACACAGCCATAGATTCACATAGACAGAGCAGAGAAGAAGAGGAAGAAGAAGAAGAGGAGGAGGAGGAGGAGGAGGAGGAAGAAGAAATTGATATAGAGAGAGAGACAGAGATATGGACATTAAACCAAGAGACAGGAGGAATAGACAGCAAAACACAGCCATAGATTCACATAGACAGAGCAGAGAAGAAGAGGAGGAAGAAGAAGAGGAGGAGGAGGAGGAAGAATTTAACATATAGAGAGAGAGACAGACAGAGATATTGACGTTAAACAAAGACAGGAGGAATAGACAGCAAAACACAGCCATAGATTCACATAGACAGAGCAGAGAAGAAGAGGAAGAAGAAGAGGAGGAGGAGGAGGAGGAGGAAGAATTTAACATATAGAGAGAGAGACAGACAGAGATATTGACAGTAAACAAAGACAGGAGGAATAGACAGCAAAACACAGCCATAGATTCACATAGACAGAGCAGAGAAGAAGAGGAGGAGGAGGAAGAAGAGGAAGAGGAAGAAGATATTGACAGTAAACAAAGACAGGAGGAATAGACAGCAAAACACAGCCATAGATTCACATAGACAGAGCAGAGAAGAAGAGGAGGAGGAAGAAGAGGAAGAGGAAGAAGATATTGACACTGAACAAGATGACAGGAGGAATAGACAGCAAAACACAGCCATAGATTCACATAGACAGAGCAGAGAAGAAGAGGAGGAGGAAGAAGAGGAAGAGGAAGAAGATATTGACACTGAACAAGATGACAGGAGGAATAGACAGCAAAACACAGCCATAGATTCACATAGACAGAGCAGAGAAGAAGAGGAGGAGGAAGAAGAGGAAGAGGGAGAAGATATTGACACTTAACAAGATGACAGGAGGAATAGACAGCAAAACACAGCCATAGATTCACATAGACAGAGCAGAGAAGAAGAGGAGGAGGAGGAGGAGGAAGAGGAAGAAGATATTGACACTTAACAAGATGACAGGAGGAATAGACAGCAAAACACAGCCATAGATTCACATAGACAGAGCAGAGAAGAAGAGGAGGAGGAAGAAGAGGAAGAGGGAGAAGATATTGACACTTAACAAGATGACAGGAGGAATAGACAGCGGAGAAGATATTGACAGTAAACAAAGACAGGAGGAACAGACAGCAAAACACAGCCATAGATTCACATAGACAGAGCAGAGAAGAAGAGGAGGAGGAAGAAGAGGAAGAGGAAGAAGATATTGACACTTAACAAGATGACAGGAGGAACAGACAGCAAAACACAGCCAAAGATTCACATAGACAGAGCAGAGATGAAGAGGAGGAGGAAGAAGAGGAAGAGGAAGAAGATATTGACACTTAACAAGATGACAGGAGGAATAGACAGCAAAACACAGCCGTAGATGGACAGAGCAGCCAGACAGTCGAGGATAGGGTAAGGCTGTGTTTAGTTACATCTGGGGGTTAGTTGCTGTGTACAGAGGGTCAGCCTGGGTCTCTACATACTGGACATATGACCCGTGGATAGACACGCCCCCCGTGGTGGAGTCCAGCGATCCGTCACCCTCCGACACTGTGGGGAGGAGCGGGAGTTAGTGGTGGGAGTGGATTGGTGTGGTTAGGTTAGGGGTGTGTTAGGTTAGGTTAGGTTAGGTTAGGGGTAAGATAGGTTAGGTTAGGGGTAAGATAGGTTAGGTTAGGTTAGGGTAGGGGTAAGATAGGTTAGGTTAGGTTAGGGTAAGGTTAGGTTAGGTTAGGCAGGTTGTGTTAGGTTAGGTTAGGGTTAGGGTAGGTTAGGTTGTGTAGGGGTTAGGTTAGGTTAGGTTAGGGTTTTGTTTGGTTAGGTTAGGTTAGGTTAGGTTAGGTTAGGTTAGGTTAGGTTAGGGGTAAGATAGGTTAGGTTAGGTTAGGTTAGGGGTAAGATAGGTTAGGTTAGGTTAGGGTAGGGGTAAGATAGGTTAGGTTAGGTTAGGGGTAAGATAGGTTAGGTTAGGTTAGGTTAGGGGTAAGATAGGTTAGGTTAGGTTAGGTTAGGTTAGGTTAGGGGTAAGATAGGTTAGGTTAGGGGTAAGATAGGTTAGGTTAGGGTAGGGGTAAGATAGGCTAGGTTTGGTTAGGTTAGGTTAGGGGTAAGATAGGTTAGGTTAGGTTAGGGTAGGGGTAAGATAGGTTAGGTTAGGTTAGGTTAGGTTAGGTTAGGGTAGGGTAGGGGTAAGATAGGTTAGGTTAGGTTAGGTTAGGTTAGGGTAGGGGTAAGATAGGTTAGGTTAGGTTAGGGTAGGGTAGGGGTAAGATAGGTTAGGTTAGGTTAGGGTAGGGGTAAGATAGGCTAGGTTAGGGTAGGGGTAAGATAGGTTAGGTTAGGGGTAAGATAGGTTAGGTTAGGTTAGGGGTAGGTTAGGTTAGGTTATGGGTAAGTTAGGTTAGTGGTAAGTTAGGTTATGGGTAAGTTAGGTTAGGTTAGGTTAGGTCAGGTTAGGTTAGGTTAGGTTAGGGGAAGGTTAGGTTAGGTTAGGTGTGTGTTAGGTTAGGTTAGGTTAGGGGTAAGTTAGGTTAGGTTAGGTTAGGTTAGGTTAGGATGAAAAATGTAGAAAAATGTAGAGGAGAGAGAAAGAAACTAAAAAGATATAGAAAAATGTTACTTGCAGTCAAGGTCAAAGGTCAAAGGTCAAGGGCGGGCTCCCACTTTTCCATTTCCACATTTCCGTCAACATCAATGACCACAATGACCTCTTGTATGTGTTATTTTGTGTCTGAGTACTTCCATTTCCTATGTTCATGATGTGTACCAAGCGTGTATTAGACCAGTGCTCAGAAGGGAAAGACTCCGATGGTTTGGACATGTAAAGAGAGCAGGGGAGGACACAGTGCTGGGAGAGACTGGAGGTAGGAAACAGTGCTCAGAAGGGAAAGACTCCTATGGTTTGGACATGTAAAGAGAGCAGGGGAGGACACAGTGCTGGGAGAGACTGGAGGTAGGAAACAGTGCTCAGAAGGGAAAGACTCCGATGGTTTGGACATGTAAAGAGAGCAGGGGAGGACACAGTGCTGGGAGAGACTGGAGGTAGGAAACAGTGCTCAGAAGGGAAAGACTCCGATGGTTTGGACATGTAAGGAGAGCAGGGGAGGACACAGTGCTGGGAGAGATTGGAGGCGGAAGGAAGGAGACCACTTGGCAGACTTAGGAAAATGTGGAGGTGTACACAGGAAGACTTGGCAGTGACGGGATTGGATGAGCATTGGGTGGAAGACGGAGCGGAATGGAGGAGGGCCATGAAGTGTCCAGCCGCTCAGGAGGAAGAGTGGACACGGGCGCTAAACAAAATGACGATGACGTGTAGAAGATTCAACATTGATGGACTTGCCCCAATGCCCCACCCCGGACCCCCAAAAGTTAACCTCAATCATCTCTGAACGGGGCTTGACGCGGGGCCCATAGTCCGTTGATGATGTCACTGATGGTCGGCGGAAACGTGGGAAACGGAATAGTGGGAACCCGGTCTAAGGTTGTGTGTGAAATTGAGGGAAACGGAAATGATGGTGAAAATGAGTGATAATTGAAATGTCATGAATTAGTGGATATATTTCAACCTGGACTGAGTGAGTAAATTTTCTTCATTAATTCTCAAAAGCTAAAACATATGAGTCAATTATATTTCATGAGTAAAAGAGTAAGTGATTATATATTTAAATTCATCAAAAGTTAAGATTATATAACTAAACATTTATATATATCTCAAAATATTAATAGTAAACATTAACCACAGAGAGACACACATATCACACACACACACACACACACACACACACACACATACATGCTAACATAACATCCACATTTTCATAACACAACATTCCTTTCCTTGACAGAATTGAAGGCAGGTCATGACAGGGAAAATACGCGTCCACCAAACCGTTCATATGTATTGTACCAGACGGCCAGCTCCAGAAGTGCACAGCAGGGAAACTATACAAGAAATGGTTGAGGAAATATACAAGGATGTGTGATCCGCGTGAAACTGACGTAAGGGGAAGTAGCCGCTGCAGGGGGAGCGAGAGGTGTTGAGAGCGTGTAGCAAGGTGTGGTCCTAGACTAACCCCGCAGCAGCCATGACCCCATAGCCCAGTTTTACGAGGAAATGCCTTAGCGTCGAAAACAGACATTGGTAAGGATCAAAACATACTGTGAAATCGCCCCTTAGACTTGGCAACCAAACCCAACCTCACCTCGAACCGGGAGAGGTCTTCACCCCCCTCCCTGCCCCCTGTGGTTGCCTGCATGCTGAGTGTTATGGAGAGATGAACACTGTGAGTCATTTTCAATTCGGTAGTTTTTTCTCGTTTCTTTCCTTCCTTCCTAAACTAACTTGTCGTAACCTAATCTTCTTCTTTGTTCTCATTTCTCTTCTTCTTCTCCTTCATTTTTCTTTTTTTCTCTCATTTTCTTTTGAGCCAAACCTAATTTTTTTCCTCTCCTTCATTCTCCAACACACACACACACACACACACACACACACACACACACACACACACACACACACACGCACACACAACACCCATGCCGGACAATGCCATGACAACAAACAGACCAGCAACAGAAACGCAGCCACAAACAACAACAACATCAACAACAACAACAACAGCAACAGACCACCACCACCACCACCCCCTCCCCCCCCTCCCCCTCCTCCCTTCCCCCCCCCTCTCTCGCAACACAAATGAAAAACAAACGAAACACCTTCCAACACCTTAACGACCTCATAAACACAGGTGACGAGGGATAATAATAATAATAATAATAATAATAATAATAATAATAATAAATAGAGAGAAAAAGAAAGAAAATAAGAGAGAAAAAGATATTTATATTCTTCTCTCTTCTCTCTCTCTCTCTCCTTCTTCACTAACTTTTGAGAGATACAGAGAGAGAGAGAGAGAGAGAGAGAGAGAGAGAGAGAGAGAGAGAGAGAGAGAGAGAGAGAGAGAGAGAGAGAGAGAGAGAGAGAGAGAAACCTAGTTAGTATTTATCACAAAGTCTTACATCGATAAAATTGATTCAATTAAAAAAAAAAAATATATATATAAAAAAAAAAAAAAAAAAACAGGTCAGAGTTACCATGGAAACCAAACACACACACACACACACACACACACAAACACACACACACACACACACACACACACACACACACACACACACTTTAACAAGCATCTTCTGAAATACCATCCCAGTGGCCAGCACCTACGACCCCCCCTGACCCACTTCTCCCCCAGGGTCACCACTCAACCAGACAGAGCGCATAGGCCTACAGAATGGCATAGGAGCGGACTGGAAGATCTAGCGGACGGGAGTTGACTAGCATATGGGCTGGGTAGGGACGGAGAGAGTTTGTCAAGATATTTCCATTGTTTGCAAGTCTCATCAGGAAGGAAGGAAGGAAGGAAGGAAGGAAGGAAGGAAGGAAGGAATATGCTTGAGAGACAAAGAAATATAGCTTCCCACAAAGAAACAGAGGCTTGGAAGGAAGGAAGGAAGGGAAGGAAGGAAGGAAGGAAAGGTATATACTTGAAAAACAAAGAAATATACCTCCCCACAAAGAAACACATGGAGCAGACTAAGTGAGGACGTATGATCAGCGAAGAATGTGCAAAACTTTAACCAAGTATCAGCGGGGACCATGTTTCTTAATGGTCCCTTCAAGCGAGAAAAATGAGAAAAAATCACACCTCACACAAACCATTTCGTAATATATATCAAAGCATTTGTGATCAGATTATGTATCATCTATTTTGGGGGTTTATATCATGGCACAAATTTGGCCCGTCGCTGCTACACGGTAAAGCCACAAATTTGGCCCGTCGCTGCTACACGGTAAAGCCACAAATTTGGCCCGTCGCTGCTACACGGTAAAGCCACAAATTTGGCCCGTCGCTGCTACACGGTAAAGCCACAAATTTGGCCCGTCGCTGCTACACGGTAAAGCCACAAATTTGCCCCGTCGTTGCTACACGGTTAAGGAATACTGTACAGGTGCAGATATGGACTGGTGTGCTGTCCTGGGGGTAGATAACTCCACTGTTCACAAGTCTTATCCTTTCCTTCACCCATAAGAAAACGAAGATGGTTGAGAGACATTTTGGAGACGGGACCACACGAGCGTAAGCCCCGGCCTGTAAAACTACGACTAGGTAAATACAACTGGGTAAATACGCAGAGAAAAGGGAAGAGAAGTGGAGATATGAAGAGGAGGAGGAGGAGGAGGAGAGAAAGGAAGAGAGAGGGGAATGAAGATGGGGTCCCTTGACAATGCCCCTCTCTCGGTATACCAGCAACACCTCGTAATGACAACCTGTATACTGTAAAGAGCGATCACAGCTAACCAGGACATCGACAGTCGCTAAGATGGAGGAGAGATGACACTGACCACTCACATATCTGACCTGACCCTTGCCAACACACACCCCCACCGCCAACAACCAGGAAATCCAATCAGCTGCCCGCAACCGAAACGACATCCCACAACGACAAGATATCTGACACACGGATAAGCAAGTCAACGCAGGCAAGATTTCGCTATAAACATCACGAACAGCGTTACAACAGCGTTACAACACACAGGCATGACCCCCCCCGCCCTTGGCCTGGCACCCTGCACCCAGAGGAAGGGGGGGGAGGAGGAGGAGGAGGGAGAGAAGAGGAGGAATGAAAAAATTGTGGAAATGATAAATGGTGTCAGGAGTGGGATAGTGGGAAGGGATGGGATGGGATGGAAGGGAAGGGAAGGGAAGGGGAGGGAAGGGAAGGGAAGGGAAGGGTAAGGTTAGGTTAGGTTAGGTTGGGGTTGGGTAGGAATGGAAGGGAAGGGAAGAGAAGGAAAGGAAAGGGAAGAATAGGGAAGAGAAGGGAAAGGAAGGGAAGGGAAGGGAAAGAAAGGATGGGAAGAATAGGGAAGGGAAGGGAAGGGAAGGAAAGGGAAGAATAAGGAAGGGAAGGGAAGAGAAGGGAAGGAAAGGGATGGGTTGAGGAAGGAAGGGGAAGGAAGGGATAGAAAAGGAAGGGAAGGGAAGGGAAGGGTCAATGAACGAAGGGAAGGGAGAGGAAGGGAAGAATAGGGAAGGGAAGGGAACTGAAGGGAAGGGAAGGGAAGGGAAAGGAAGGGAAGCAAAAGGAAGGGAAGGGAGAGGAAGGAAAGGGAAGGGAAATATAGGGAAGGGAAGGAAGGAAGGAAGAAGGAAAAGGTAAAGGGAAAGGAAGGGAAAGAAAGAAAAAAAACAGCTTAGAAAATGAAAATAAAATAGGAAAACAGAAAATGGGAAATGAAAAATGGGAATGTAGGAAAAGTGATTAAGGGAAATGGGTAAAATAGGGTTGGGTAAATGGGTAAGCTGATGGGTAAATGGGTAAAAATAATGGAAAAAAATAGAAATAGGTAAGAAAAGTTAGAAAAAATGGGCAAATAGGTTTTAATGGTAATAGAGTGTAAGGTAAATGGGTAAGGCAATGGGTAAATGGGTAAGCTGATGGGTAAATGGGTAAAAAATAATGGAAAAAAATAGAAATAGGTAAGAAAAGTTAGAAAAAATGGGTAAATGGGTAACAGATGTAATAGAGTGTAGGGTAAGTGGGTAAGGCAATGGGTAAATGGGTAAGCTGATGGGTAAATGGGTAAAAAATAATGGAAAAAAATAGAAATAGGTAAGAAAAGTTAGAAAAAATGGGCAAATAGGTTTTAATGGTAATAGAGTGTAAGGTAAATGGGTAAGCTGATGGGTAAATGGGTAAAAAATAATAGAAAAATAGAAATAGGTAAGAAAAGTTAGAAAAAATGGGGAAATAGGTAACAAATGTAATAGAGTGTAAGGTAAATGGGTAAGGCAATGGGTAAATGGGTAAGCTGATGGGTAAATAGGTAAAAAATAATGGAAAAAATAGAAATAGGTAAGAAGTTAGAAAAAATGGGTAAATAGGTAACAAATGTAATAGAGTGTAAGGTAAATGGGTAAGGCAATGGGTAAATGGGTAAGCTGATGGGTAAATGGGTAAAAAATAATGAAAGAAATAGAAAAAATAGGTAAGAAGTTAGAAAAATGGGCAAATAGGTTTTAATGGTAATAGAGTGTAAGGTAAATGGGTAAGGCAATGGGTAAATGGGTAAGCTGATGGGTAAATGGGTAAAAAATAATAGAAAAAAATAGATAGGTAAGAGGAGTAAGAAAATGGGCAAATAGGTTTTAATGGTAATAGAGTGTAAGGTAAATGGGTAAGGCAATGGGTAAATGGGTAAGCTGATGGGTAAATGGGTAAAAAATAATGGAAAAGTTAGAAAAATGGGTAAATGGGTAACAGATGTAATAGAGTGTAGGGTAAGTGGGTAAGGCAATGGGTAAATGGGTAAGCTGATGGGTAAATGGGTAAAAAATAATGGAAAAGTTAGAAAAATGGGCAAATAGGTTTTAATGGTAATAGAGTGTAAGGTAAATGGGCAAGGCAATGGGTAAATGGGTAAAAAATAATGGAAAAGTTAGAAAAATGGGTAAATAGGTAATACAGTGTTGGGTAAATGGGTAAGGGGTGCCAGGGTAAGGGTAGGGTGCTGGCTTACCTATACTTGGGGTCACTGGGGTAAGGGAGGTGTAGGAAGTACCCTCTGATGCAGCATTTGGGGAGGAGAGAAAATGAAATAGTGCCCCCTCCAAGTCTCTCTCTCTCTCTCTTCTTCTTCTTTCTTTCTTTCTTTTCTTATTCACACACACATCTCTCTCTCTCTCTTCTCTCTCTCTCTCCTTCTTATCTCTCTCTCTCTTTTCATTTCTCTCCTTCTAAATTCACTAACTCATTCACACATCTCTCTCTCTCTCTCTCTCTCTCTCTCTCTCACCTGTGCTAATGATGAGGGACTGCACCTGGACCTATGATCGTCCCCTTGGGGAGTGAGGAGGGGAGCTGGAGAGAGCCAACCCTGGAGGAAAGGGGCCCCCACTGCCCGAGATTAGGGGAGGAGGGGGAGAGGGGGAGAGGGGAGAGAAAGGGGAGAGAAAGGGGAGGGAGAGGAGGGAGAGAAAGGGAGGAATGGGGAAGGGAGGGGTGGAAGAAAGGGAGGAAGAAGGGGAGAGGAAGATGGGAGAAAGGGAGAAAGAGAGAGAGAGAGAGAGAGAGAGAGAGAGAGAGAGAGAGAGAGAGAGAGAGAGAGAGAGAGAGAGAGAGAGAGAGAGAGAGAGAGAGAGAGAGAGAGAGAGAGAGAGAGAGAGAGAGAGAGAAATACATACAAACACATGTACACTGGTAAGATTATTATTATTATTATTATTATTATTATTATTATTATTATTATTATTATTATTATTGGGAATGGGGAAGGAAGGAGAGAAGGAAGGAGGGAAGGAAACAGGAAAAATAAGGAAAAATAGGAAAAAAATATGAATAAAAACAAAAAAACTAAAGATAAGAAAAAAATAGAAAATAGGAAAAAATAGGGAAAAGCGGGAAAAAATAGGAAAAAAACAAAAAATAGCAAAAAAACATTAAAAAAAACAGGAAAAATAGGAAAAAAGGAAATGAAAGATAGAAAAAAATAGGAAATGGAAAAATAGGAAAAGGAAAAAAACAGGAAAAATAGAAAAAAAAATGGAAAAATTGAAAAAAACACAAATAAATATGAAAAAAAACAGGAAAAAAATAAGGAAAAACAGGAAAAGAGGGAGAGAAAACCATCTTACCTGTGCTGTGAGGTGTGCTGTGGTTACCCCCAGAGGGTCTGTGGGGCAGGACGGGGAGACACTGCCCGCCTGGGGGAGGGGAGGGGGGGGGAGAGAAGGGGAGGAGGAGGGGGACGGGGAGGGGGAGGGGGAGGAGGAGGAATATTGTAAGTTAGGGATTAAAAGTTGGAGGGGTGGAAGAAGGGAGGAAAGGAAGAGAGGAAGGGAAGAGAGGGAAGGGGAGAGAGAGAAGGGGAGAGAAAGGGAAGAGGGGAGGGGAAGGAGGGGAGAGAAAGAGAATGGGGAGGAATATGATAAGTTTTCGGGGAAGGAAGGAGGAGAGAAGAGGGAGGAGGAAGAGAAAGGGGAGAGAGAAAGGAGAGGAAGGGGAGGGGAGAGAAAGGAGAGGAAGGGGAGGGGAGAGAAAGGAGAGAAGGGGAGAGAGAGGAGGAGGAGGAGAGAAAGGGAAGAGAGAGAGGGAGGGTAGGTTGGAGGAGGAGGAGGAGGAGGAGGAGGAGGAGGAGGAGGAGAGGAAGAAGATGAGGAGGAGAAGCGAGGAAGGGAAGGGAAGGGAAGGGAAGGGAAGGGAAGAGGAGAGGAAAGAAAGGGAAGGGAAGGAAGGAAGGAAGGAAAAGGAAGAGAGAAGGAAGGGAAGGAAGGGGAAGGAAAGGAAGAGGAAATAGCAAGGTAAGGTAAGGTAAAGTAAGAAGTACAGGAAGGAAGGAAAAAGGAATAGTTTGTAATATAATAGTATAATAATCGTAGTAGTAGTAGTAGTAGTAGTAGTAGTAGTAGTAGTACTAGTAGTAGGTAGGAATAGGAGATAGGTGATGTTATATATGTTTAGAAAGAGAAGAACGAGTAGAATTGTGTAGTAATAGTAATAGAAGTAGTAGTAGTAGTAGTAGTAGTAGTAGTAGTAGATAGGTGATGTTATATATGTTTAGAAAGAGAAGAACGAGTAGAATAGTCTAGTAGTAGTAGTAGTAGTAGTAGTAGTAGTAGTAGTAGTAGTAGTAGTAGAATTTCTTAGACTAATAACATAAGAAATTCAACAATATTTTTTTTTTATTTCTACAAAAGCTAATAAGTAAAAAAAATAAAGAAAAAGTAAATCAAGTAAAATTTTAATAAAGATAACGGCAAGAAAATAAGATAAAGAAAGTAAGATAGGAAATTAAAGATAGGAAAAAACGTACTGAAAGAAAATTAAGATAGAGAAAGTAAGATAGGAAATTAAAGATAGGGAAAAACGTACTGAAGGAAAATTAAGATAGAGAAAGTAAGATAGCGAAATTAAAGATAGGGAAAAACTGGACTGAAAAAAAATAAAGACAGGAAATTAAAGATAGGGAAAGAAAATAAAGATAGAGAAAGTAAGATAGCGAAATTAAAGATAGGGAAAATCTGGACTGAAAGAAAATAAAGACAGGAAATTAAAGATAGGGAAAGAAAATAAAGATAGAGAAAGTAAGATAGCGAAATTAAAGATAGGGAAAATTAGACAGAAAGAAAATAAGATAAAGAAAGTAAGATAGGAAATTAAAGATAGGGAAAAACGTACTGAAAGAAAATTAAGATAGAGAAAGTAAGATAGGAAATTAAAGATAGGGAAAAACGTACTGAAAGAAAATTAAGATAGAGAAAGTAAGATAGGAAATTAAAGATAGGGAAAAACTGGACTGAAAGAAAATAAAGACAGGAAATTAAAGATAGGGAAAGAAAATAAAGATAGAGAAAGTAAGATAGCGAAATTAAAGATAAGGAAAATCAGACAAAGAAAATAAGATAAAGAAAGTAAGATAGAAAATTAAAGAAAGGAAAATTAGACAGAAAGAAAATAAGATAGAGAAAGTAAGATAGGAAATTAAAGATAGGGAAAAACGTACTGAAAGAAATTAAAGATAGAGAAAATAAGATAGGAAATTAAAGATAGGAAAGACTAGATTGAAAGAAAAGAAAGATAAAGAAAGTAAGATAGGAAATTAAAGATTGGGAGACTGGATTGAAAGAAAATAAAGATAAAAGAGACAATTAAAGATAGGAGAGTAGTTAACAAAATAATAATCATAATAATAATAATAATAATAATAATAATAATAATAATAATAATAATAATAAGGTCAAAGGTCAAGGTCAAGGCCAGGCAAGGTACGTCTTTCCATGAGCTAAAATATGAACCAAGTCTGAAGTCTCTACGATGAAGAGAACCGAGGTTATGGCCAATCTGACGTCTTGTGCGACCTTGACCTTTGACCTTTGACCTTTCACATCAAAAATTTAACGGGTTCTATTCTGGATGGACACGAAGCTTCCCTGAAAAAAATTGGTTGAGATATCCGCAAAATTGTACACGGGAGACTAATAACAAACAAACAAACAAACAAATAAATAAATAAACATACTGACCGGACCGAAAATATAATAATAATAATAATAATAATAATAATAATAATAATAATAATAATAATAATAATTGCCTTACTCTTGGGGGCGACCCATGAAGAGCAGGGACGATAGTTAGGAGGGGGGAGGGGGCAGGAGGGGGGGAGGCGGAGGACGGGGGGGCAGATACTGATCCCCCTCCACCTCCTCCACCTCCACCATCCGAAGAAGTGGAGGAAGGGGTCGGGGAGGTATTTGTCTCTCCTCCACTTCCTCCTCCTCCTCCTCCTCCTCTTCCTCCTCCTCCTGTAGTGGCTGCCGGCATGCTAGGAACGTATCCGGCGCTGGCTGTGGTCATCCCCTCACCCACGCCTGCAAACAGACCGCCTTGTTTACACCTGTTTACCTTGTTTATATCGGGTTGTTTACACTTGAAGAATAATGAACAGCAGAAAAAGTAGATTGGATGTTGTGTTTTTGTCTATATTCTAGCTTGTTTACATCTGTTTGCCTTGTTTACAGTTTGTTTACATATCTGTTGTTTGTTTACATTGGGTTGTTTACACCTGAAGAATGACTAAAAGCAAAAAACAGATAGAGTTAATTGGTTGTTGTTTTTTGTCTATATTCTTGCTTGTTTGTGTTTGGTTTGTTTACATACCTGTTTGTTTACATTTGTTTGTTTGTACCAGTCGGTTTACACCTTAAAATAAAAAAAGGGAGCGAAGAAAAAGTATGTTCCCTGTTTGCTTAGACTTGATTTGTTTACAGTTGTTTAGTTATTGTTTACTTGTTTGTTTGTTTACTCCTGAGGATTGGATGAAGGGTGACAGAAATGTTTATCTCTACACATGTTTAAATCCCTCTTAGTTGACATTTGTTTGTTTGTTTACACTTCATTGTTTACATCTGCTGAGTTGATTAAAAATAAGTGGAAGATTGGAATGAAGTGTTTATTGATTAGTTGGTTGTTTATGTTTGGTTAGACGTGTTGTTTATATGTTTGTTTACACTTAGGATTAATAGGAGTGTGTTGATTGTTTATACCTGTTAGAGAAAATATGTTTGTTTACTCTTGTTTACACCATAAGGTTGGATTAAGAGCGACCTGACTTGTTTACT
Organism: Eriocheir sinensis; assembly: GCF_024679095.1. NCBI lineage: Eukaryota > Metazoa > Arthropoda > Malacostraca > Decapoda > Varunidae > Eriocheir > Eriocheir sinensis. The sequence goes on from NC_066515.1 coordinate 1,764,912, forward strand.
TGTTTGCTGTAGTGAATCTTGTTTGTAATTTGTCTGTCTGTTGTATCGCAGTAATAATAATAATAATAATAATAATAATAATAATAATAATAATAATAATAATAATAATAATAATAATAATAATAATGATAAATTTAACAAGCAAAACATCACACTCATCATTTCAACAACAACAACAACAACATCTACTACTACTACTACTACTACTACTACTACTACTACTACTACTACTACTACTACTTCTACTGCAACACGAATCTATATCGACTTTCAATTTTTTGTTTACTTTTTTTTTTACTTTTTTATATATGGTCACGTGACAGAAGGAGGAGGAGTAGGAGGAGGAGGAGGAGGAGGAGGAGGAGGAGGAGGAGGAGGAGGAGGAGGAGGAGGAATAGGAGGAGGAGGAGGAGGAGGAGGTGATGGTAGAAGTAGTAGTAGTAGTAGTAGTAGTAGTAGTAGTAGTAATAGTAGTAGTAGTAGTAGTAGTAGTAGTAGTAGTAGTAGTAGTAGTAGTAGTAGTAGTAGTAGTAGTAGAAGTAGTAGTAGTAGTAGTAGTAGTAGTAGTAGTAGTAGTAGTAGTAGTTGTCAAGGAGACGCAACAGGTAAACACGAGGCCGCCTCCTCCTCCTCCTCCTCCTCCTCCTCCTCTTCCTCCTCCTCCTCCTCCTCCCCTCCTTATCTTCCTTCCTAACCACTTCTCTATTCAACAATAAACTCTCTTCCTCCTCCTCCTCCTCCTCCTCCTCCTCAATCAATAAGGTTCAGGTGATTAGAAAAGGTGTGGGAGGAGGAGGAAAGAAGAGGAGGAGGAAGAAGAAGAAGAAGAAGAAGAAGAAGAAGAAGAAGAAGAAGACAAAAAAAAAGCGAAATGAGAGAGAGAGAGAGAGAGAGAGAGAGAGAGAGAGAGAGAGAGAGAGAGAGAGAGAGAGAGAGAGAGAGAGAGAGAGAGAAACGAAGGAAAGAAGGAAGGAAGGAAAGGAAGGAAGGAGGGAAAGGAAGGAAGGAAAGAAGGAAATGTGTGTGTGTGTGTGTGTGTGTGTGTGTGTGTGTGTGTGTGTGTATTGATCTATCCGAAAAAACTTACATACCACTTAACCCCAAAAGGTACACACACAAACCCACACACACACACACACACACACACACACACACACACACACGTAGAAAGACAATCCCATATATATTTTCCGTGTGTGTGTGTGTGTGTGTGTGTGTGTGTGTGTGTGTGTGTGTGTGTGTGTGTGTGTACTTTCAATCAATACGTTCACATACATCACTATTTTCCTCCTCCTCCTCCTCCTCCTCCTCCTTAGGACAAAAGTACTATTTCTCTCTCTCTCTGAAGAAGAAGAAGAAGAAGAAAAAGAAGAAGAAGAAGAAGAAGAAGACGAAAAAAAATAAAGAAAAAATGTGTAAAAATAAGAGAGAGAGAGAGAGAGAGAGAGAGAGAGAGAGAGAGAGAGAGAGAGAGAGAGATCAAACTAAGTGCACACACGCTCACACGCAATAAGTATACATAAGTAACGAACACACACACACACACACACACACACACACACACACACACACACACACACACACACACACACACACACACGTATTTACACAATCAATAAATAAAATAAAAAAAAATAATGAGAATAATAGTTGCAAAAAAGACTTCAAATCATTATTATTATTATTATTATTATTATTATTATTATTATTATTATTATTATTATTTTACTTATTTCCATAGTTACCATTCACTAACACACACACACACACACACACTCACTCACTCACACACACACACACACACACACACACACACACACACACACACACACACACACACACACACACACACACACCTGGCTAATCAACGCGTAATCAGACTCGAGGGAAAATTAAGCTCCTGGAAAGGAACGTGTTTTTTTCCTGTTTTTTTGTGTTTTTTTTCTTTCCTTCCTTTCTCCTTTCCTTCTCTCTCTCCTCCTCCTCCTCCTCCTCCTCCTCCTCCATCAAGTTCTTCCACAGCCTGTAATCAAATTAGTACGCCATTGACAAGGTGTGTGTGTGTGTGTGTGTGTGTGTGTGTGTGTGTGTGTGTGTGTGTGTGTGTGAGTGTGTGTGTGCGTGTGTGTGTGTGTGTGTGTTTCTTCTTCTTCCTCCTCCTCCTCTTCTTCCTCTTCCTCCTCCTCCTCTTCCTCCTTCCTTCTCCTCCTCCTCCTTCTTCTTCTTCCCTTCTCTTCTCACCTTCCTTGTCACCAACCTCCTATACTTCCTCCTCCTCCTCTTCTTCTTCCTCTTCCTCCTCTTCCTCCTTCTTCCCTTCTCTTCTCACCTTCCTTGTCACCAACCTCCTCTACTTCCTCCTCCTCCTCTTCTTCCTCTTCCTCCTCCTCCTCCTCCTCCTCCTCCTCCTCCTCCAGGCAACAAGAGAGACCATTAGGAAGTAGTTATTAATGAACGATTGGCCACATTCCGAGGAGGAGGAGGAGGAGGAGGAGGAGGAGGAGGAGGAGGAGGAGAGGAAGGAAGGAAGGAAGGAGGAAGGAAGGAAGGAAGGAAGGAAGGAAGGAAGGAAGGAAGGAAGGAAGGAAGGAAGGAAGATGTCCAGCAACAGGCATAAATTAGGAAGAGGAGGAGGAGGAGGAGGAGGAGGAGGAGGAGGAGGAGGAAGAAGAAGAAGGAAAACACTTCAGATAATATTATACGAATATCTCTCTCTCTCTCTCTCTCTCTCTCACACACACACACACAATATCGCTTTTTTTCGTAACATAAACAAACAAAACTTGCAAACAATCATAAACAAACAAACAAACAAACACGTTCCCATTTTCTTTCCCAGGTAAACAAACAAACAAACAAACAAACAAACAGGAATCTCGCACGTCGTTTTCTTTCACTGTAAACAAACAAACATCCATTTTCTTGTTTACGCACACATATGCAAACACCTGTAAATTGTTTGTTTTTCTTCATGTAAACAGAAAAAAAACATCAATTTCTTAACTTCATATACAAGCAAACACCTTTTTTTTGTTTGCTATCAACTGCAAACAACCAAACAGCCATTTCGTTGTTTACAGACACATATGCAAACACCTGTAAATTGTTTGTTTTTCTTTATGTAAACAAAGAAAACATAAATTTCTGAACTTCATATACAAGCAAACACCTTTTTTTTTTGTTTGCTATCAACTGCAAACAAACAAACATCCACTTTCTTGTTTACACACACATATGCAAACACTTGTAAATTGTTTGTTTTTCTTCATGTAAACAGAAAAAAAAACATCAATTTCTTAACTTCATATACTTGCAAACACCTTTTTTTTGTTTACTATCAACTGCAAACAAACATCCACTTTCTTGTTTACACACATATGCAAACACTTGTAAATTGTTTGTTTTTCTTCACGTAAACAAAGAAAAAACATTAATTTCTTTACTTAACAGGCAAGCAAACACATTTTTTTGTTTCCTATCCACTGCAAACAAACAAACAAGCAAACAAACATCAATTTTCCTTGCTTTCAAACAATGGTAAGGTTTTTTTTTCTATTAAGACAGTTGCAAACACTCCATCCGTTTTCTTTTCACAGTCAGAGCAAACAACAATTTTTCTTTCTTCGTGTAAACAAACAAATGCAAACACTTAATTTCCCTTCCTTCGAGTAAACAGATATTTGCAAACACATTTCCTCTGTTTTTTTTTCCTTCTAACTCGCAAGCAAACAGGCATTGCAAACAACCACCAATTCCGTTTTTTGTGTGTAAACAATATGCAAACACTCCATTCTTATTTGTCTGATTTTTCCACTTTACAAACAAACAAACAAACAAACAGGCATGGCAAACAAGTATATAGCTTTATTTTTTCCGTGCAAACAAGGATATGCAAACAATTGATTCCTCTTTCGGGTAAACAATTAAAACACACTGCCTGAGTTTTCCACTTTCCACTGCAAACAAACAGGTAAACAAACACCAATTCCGTTTTTTCTTCGTGTAAACAATATGTAAACAATCAATTATCCTTTGGTAAAACAGATAAAACACAGTCTGATTTTCCACTTTCCAAACAAACAAACAAACAAACAAACAGGCATGGCAAACAAGTATACGGCTTTCGTTTTTTTTCGTGCAAACAAGGATATGCAAACAATTGATTCTTCTTTCGGGTAAACAATTAAAACACACTGCCTGAGTTTTCCCACTTTCCACTGCAAACAAACAGGTAAACAAACACCAATTTCGTTTTTTCTTCGTGTAAACAATATGCAAACACTCATTTCTCCTTTCGTAAAACAGGTCAAACACTAATGCCTGATTTTTCCACTTTACAAACAAACAAACAAACAAACAGGCATGGCAAACAAGTATACGGCTTTCGTTTTTTTTCGTGCAAACAAGGATATGCAAACAATTGATTCTTCCTTTGAGTAAACAGATAAAACACACTGTCTTATTTGTCCACTTTCCATTGCAAACAAAGAGGAAAACAAACACCAATTCCGTTTTTTCTTCATGTAAACAATATGCAAACACTCAATTCTCTTTTCGTAAAACAAGTCAAACACACTGCCTGATTTTCCCACTTTACAAACAAACAAACAAGCCTAGCAAACAAACACCAGTTTCCGTATCTTCGTGTAGACAAAGATATGCAAACAATCACTCCGGTAAACAGACATTTCCAAACACACTGCCTGTTTTGTTTTCCTTTCTTTCCGACTCAACAGGCAGATGCAAACAAGTCTTTTTGCATGTAAACAATTATATTATATGCAAACAGTGTTACTCGTTTGTCCGCTTCCAAGCAAACAAGAACAGGCAAACAAGGCTACGAGGCAAACAATCTTCCATTACCTTGTTTGTCTGTTGTTTGTTATTGTTTGCTTGTATCTTGTTTATCTTGTTTAAGTGTGTTTATTTACTCTTGTTTATCTGTTTGTTTTGTTTACCCTGTTTGTTTACTTCACACACAACAAACAACTGAGGTGGAACAAACAAACAAACAAACAAGTGAGGTTTTTCCACTGTCCAGGAGCAAACAAACAGCAAATTCGTTTTTTCGTGTAAACAAAGCTATGCAAACAGTCAGTCTTTCAGGTAAACTCTCTCCCTTTTCACAGGTAAACAAACAAGTAAACAAACAAAAAATGAAGTGCAATACAAACACACTGAAAATTGTTTACACTCACACGCAAACACTGAGCACACTCCATAACAAACAAACCAGAGTAAACAACCAAACAGAGGCTGAGTAAACAAGCAAACAACGGGAGCGAATTACAAACAAACGATTCAATCCCATTACAAACAATATCCTCGCGTGTTTGTCTCATGGGTAAACAACGCCAGTGGTATTTTCCTGACGCAAACAAACAAACAAACAAACAGCGAAGCAAACAACAATAACACGGCAAAACAAACAGAGGCAAACAAGGCCAAAGCAAACAAACTCGAGGAGGAAAATAATTGATTGAAGAGAAAAAAGTTGGATAGATTGATAGATAGACAGACAGACAGACAGATAGATAGACAGATAGATAGATAGATAGACAGATAGATAGATAGACAGATAGATAGATAGATAGACAGATAGACAGGTTCAACACCACAGCCATCACCACCACCAACTCCACTCTCAATACCAACAAACAAACAATCAATCCATCCATTTCAACAGCACATGCCATCACCACCATCATCACCACCACCAACCACATCAACAACAACACCGAAATCATCACCCCCAACCTTCAACTCCACGAATCCTGCAGGACTTACAATTAGCCTGCCGTAGGACCGCCTCTTGTAGGATCCTGTCGGCTAGCGTAGGAGGGAAGGAGACGCCGAAGCTGGGGAGGGCGGTGTGCTGTTGGGTGGAGGTGGAGGTGGTGGAGGTGGTGGTGGTGGAGGTGCTGGTGGAGCGCTTTCGAGTGATGGAGAGACCGCGGGTTAGCTCCTTGGAGGTGGAAATGGAGGCGTTCGAGTCTTCGTCATCGTCTTCATCGCCATTTCTCGCTATGGTGATGGTAAGCCCGTTCATTCCTGGTGGTGGTGTTGGTGGTGGTGATGGTGATGGTGATGACAGCCTCCTCCTCCTCCTCCTTCTTCACCTCCCATCACCTGCTTCTTCCTCCTCCTTTTTCCATTGGTGTGTGTGTGTGTGTGTGTGTGTGAGTGTCTGTGTGTGTGTGTGTGTGAGGAAGGAAAGGAAGGAAGGAAGGAAAGGAAAGGAAGGGAAGGAAGAAGAGGAGGAAGAGGAAGATGAGAAGTTATCCCAAAAGGAGGAGGAGAAGAAAGAAGAGGAGGAGGAGGAGGAGGAGGAGGAGAAGACCACTCACCCAAATTTGTTTACCAAGAAAAGAGAAAGAGCATAATTTGTTTGTCTGTTTGTTTACCCTGATTTGTTTACACTCTCTACCCTGTTTGTTTACTCTTATTGTTTACACGTATATACTAGACTAATTACCCTGTTTGTTTGTTTACTTTTGGCTTGATTGGTGTTTGTTTACCCTGTTTGCTTTGTTTGCTTCTTTGTTTGTTGTTGTTTGGCCTTTGTTCAATCTTGTATATCTTGTTTGTTTGCTTGTTTACTCTTGTTTATGTTTGTTTATGCTGTTTGTTTACTTCCTATTGTTTGTTTTGTTTGTTTATCCTGTTTGTTTACATTTGTTTACTCTCTTTGTTTACTTGCTTATGATTGTTTACCTATTTGTTTGTTTGTTTACTCTTGTTTATACTGTTCTAATCGTGTGTACATTTGTTTGTTTCTTGTTTGTTTGTACATATGTTGTTTATCTTGTTTGTGAGTGTTTGGAACTGCACTTGAGTTGTTTGCTTGCTTGTTTAATTCTCGCTTGTTTTTCTTCCTTTCTTGAGATTCCTAGTTTGTTTTTTGTTTACTTTTTTTATGTTTTAGTCTTTCAATTTTCGTTTATATTTTTCGTTGTCTTGTTTTCTTTCTTTTCTTTTCAATTTTTTAAGTTGTTTCTATCGTAAAGTTTTTTTTTATAATTTTATCGTTAATTTATTCCTCAGTTATTTCATTCACAACACAAACACATTTTAAGGATTTCTCAGATTTTTGTTAATATATACACAAAGTTCCAAATAGTTTCCTTAGGCCTACAAGATCAAATTCTGTATATTTTCATCTTTTCTTGATTATTTTTCTCAAGTTCGATGATTAAAACTTCACTATTTCCTACACATAAATAGTTTCAAGTTTTGTTTTCAGATAAGATCAAATTCTGTGCATGAACTTAAAGCTTTTCCATTTGTTTATAGTTTAATTTGTTTGTTGTTTACCTTGTTTGTTTGTTTGTTTATGTCTCTACCTGCCTTGTTTACACCTGATCTGTTTCCCTCCCGTTTATTTTCTGTGTTTTTATTTTTATTTTTGTTGTATTTGTGTTTTCCTTAAAAGTTCAAATCTACACACAAACACATATTTTTCTCTCTTTTCATAATCTTTTCACACACAAAGTTCGGGTGTTTTTCTTTTCACACATGAGAGAGATCCGATTTTCCTTATATTTTAATCCTTTTTCCCTTCCTTCTTTTCCCTCTTTTCCTTCAGTCTTTTCCTGTGTTCAATTCTGTTCTGATGTTTATTTTTCACATACACAAAATTGGATTATGTCTATATTTTCATTTTTTATTTTCCTTGTCTTTTCCTTCTTTTCCTCAGTCTTTTCCTCACTATTTTCCTTGATTTCAATGTCTATCTTTTCTCATTTTTTCCTTACTTTCTATCAATATTTTCATTCTTTTTTCCCGGATTCTTTTTCCTCTCTTTTCCAAACTTTTCCTTGTTTTTGGTATTTTCCTAACTTTCAATCCTCTCTCTTTTCCTTCAATCTTTTCCTGTATTGAATTAGGTTTATCTTTTCCTTTGATTCACTTCCCTATCTTTTCCTTAATCTTTTTCCTTCTTTTCCTTAATTCAATTTTCTCTCTATTTCTCCTTTTTATCACAATTCTTCTATGCACTTTATTTTTTACACTTGTTTTCTTTATTATTTTCTTTGTTTTTCTTTCTTTTTCTCGTTTCGTAAAAATAAAATTGTTTGTTTGTTTGTTTGTTTGTTTGTTTATAATTATGGACGGATTTAAACTAAGGTCGATATTTTTTGTCTATCTATTGAGAGAGAGAGAGAGAGAGAGAGAGAGAGAGAGAGAGAGAGAGAGTTAGTATAAATGGTTTGTTAGTACACACACACACACACACACACACACACACACACGATACGAGGCTTAATATAATAATAATAATAATAATAATAATAATAATAATAATAATAATAATAATAATAATAATAATAATAATAATAATGACGTGAGGAGGAGGAGGAGGAGGAGGAGGAGGAGGAAATCAAATAAAGGAAAGAAGAAAAAAAAAGAGGAGGAGGAAGAGGAGGAAGGAAGGAAGGAAGAACAGGAAGAGGAAGAGGAAGAGGAGGAGGAGGAAGAAGGAAGGAAGAACAGGAAGAGGAGGAGGAGGAGGAGGAGGAAGAAGGAAGAGGAAAGAAGAGGAGGAGGAGGAAGAGGAGGAAGGAAGGAAGGAAGAACAGGAAGAGGAAAAGGAAGAGGAGGAGGAGGAAGAAGGAAGGAAGAACAGGAGGAGGAGGAGGAGGAGAAAGTAAAGGAATTCGAAGGAAAAAAAGGGAAGGAAAAAATAAACAAAAAAAAATATATCAAGGGAAGGAAGGAAGGAAAGAGGAGGAGGAGGAAGAGGAGGAGGACGAGGAGGAGGAGGAAGAGGAGGAGGAGGAGGTAAATCACGTCCTACCGGCGCGGAGGAGAGGGACGGACTGAGAGAGAGAGAGAGAGAGAGAGAGAGAGAGAGAGACTACTGTCATATAAGATCGATGACCCACCCTTGACCCTCTCTCTTTATTTAACGAAGACAAACAACAATTTTTCTTCTTCCTCCTCCTCCTCCTCTTCCTCTTCCTCCGTGAATGAAGATTTAATTTAGCGTTAAATCACACTAGTTTTAATCTCTCTCTCTCTCTCTCGCTACGATTGTTTTTTTGTTTTCTTCTTTTCCCTTCCCTTCACAACAACAACAACAACAACAATAATAATAATAATAATAATAATAATAATAATAATAATAATAAAAATAATAATAATAAATGCAAAAAAAATAAAAATGAGAAAAAAAACAAAAAATAAAGATCAGAATAAGAAATAAAAATGAAGGAAGAAAAGAAAAAAGAAAAAAGAAAATCAATAAAAAATATAATTACAAACAATCGGAAAATTAGTGAAAGAAAACGACAAAAAACAAAATTACCAAAAACATCAGAAAAGCAAACAATAAACAATAACAAACAATGATACCCCAAAAAATCCAAGAAAAACATCGGCAAAACAAACAAAAACAAGCAAACAATCAATCGACCAATCACAAGCCAGGAGAGCCGTGACGTCACACACCCACGGACCAATGGCGAGGCAGAAAAACGTAAACAAATGACGTAATCAGGTCAGCCCACCAATAGCCATGCAGAAGAGGAGGAGGAGGTGGAAGAAGAAGAAGAAAAAGAAGAAGATGAAGAAGAAGAAGAAGAAGAAGAAGAAGAAGAAGAAGAAGAAGAAGGATAGGGAACAATGGAAGAGGAAGGAAGAAGAAAATTAATGAGGATAGGAAGAGGAAGAGGAGGAGGAGGAGGAGGAGGAGAGGAGGGTAAGAGGAAGAAGAAGAATAAAGAGGAGGAAAGACAAGAAATGGAGATAAAAGAGGACAAGGAGGAGGAGGAGGAGGAGATAAAGAGGGAGAGATACTGGAGAGAAAAAGGAGGAGGAGAGGAAGGAGGAAGAGGAAGAGAAGGAAGAAAAAGGGAAGAGAAGAGAGAGAGAGAGAGAGAGAGAGAGAGAGAGAGAGAGAGAGAGAGAGAGAGAGAGAGAGAGAGAGAGAGAAAACAATATCCAAGCAACACTTTCTCTTAACAATAAAAATAACAACAAAAATAATAATAATAATAATAATAATAATAATAATAATAATAATAATAATAATAACATCAACAACAACAACAATAACATGCATAAACAAGGCCAGCAAAGAGTAAACAAAGCAAGTAAACAATAAGTAAACAAGCGTCCAGTCCATTCCTTTTATTTACCTGCAATTAGCGTGCTGGGGGGGGGGCGGGGGCAGGCAACACAGCAGGTAGGAAGGATGGGGAGCTTACCTGTTGGGGGAGAGGACCAGGTGAGTGTTGGGAGGAAGGAGGAAGGGAAAGGAAGGGAAGGGAAGGAAGGGATAGGAAGGAGAGGAAAGGAGGGATGAAAGAGGGAAGGGAAAGGAAGGGAAGGGAAGGAAAAGGAAGGGAAGGGAAGGAAAAGGAAGGGAAGGGAAAGGAAAGGAAGGGAAGGGAAAGGAAGGAAAGGGAGATAAGGAATAGGAAGTTAAGGGAAACGAAGAAAGATTAAAAGAAGGAAGGAAGGAAGGAAGGAAGGATTGAGGGAAAGGAAAAGAAGAGAGGGAATAGAAGGGAAGGGAAGGGAAGGAAAGGAAAGGAAGGAAGGGATAGGAGGGACGAGAAGGGAAGAGAAGGGAAGAGAAGGGAAGGGAAGGGAAGGGAAGGGAAGGGAAGGAAGGAAGGAAGGAAGGGATAGGAGGGACGAGAAGGGAAGAGAAGGGAAGATAAGGGAAGGGAAGGGAAGGGAAGGGAAAAGAAAAGAGGGAATAGAAGGGAAGGGAAGGGAAGGAAATGAGATTGAAGGGAAAATAAGGAAAAGGAAATGAATGAATGAATGAATGAAGGAAGGAAGGAAGGAAGGGAAAATAGGGGAAAGGAAAGGAAGGAAGGAAGGAAGGAAGAAATTATTATGAGAGAGAGAGAGAGAGAGAGAGAGAGAGAGAGAGAGAGAGAGAGAGAGAGAGAAACACACACACACACACACACACACACACACACACACACACACACACACACACGTACGTACAGAGGTGTGAATGAGACGAGAGCTGGACTACAACTGAGGAGGAGGAGGAGGAGGAGGAAGAGGAGAAGGAGGAGGAGGAAGAAGAAGAGGAGGAGGAGGTAGTAATAAAGGGCTGCACACATATTCTCTCTCTCTCTCTCTCTCTCTCTCTTTCAGCCAGTCGATCCACTTACTACAAACACACACACACACACACACACACACACACACACACACACACACAGGTAAGGTTATGAAAGGTGATTAAGAGAGGAGGAAGAGGAGGAGGAGGAGGAGGAGGAGGAGGTCATTATAATTTAAAGTGTATTTCATAATTATTTGCAACTAAAATAATAATAATAATAATAATAATAATAATAATAATAATAATAATAATAATAATAATAATAGAAATAATACCTAACATTTTCCTGCAAACAAACACACAAACAAACAAACAAACAAACAGTAAACAAAAACAAACTAGGCAAACAAAACACAAACAAACAAAACAATATACCCTTAACATCACATTCTAGGAGGAGGAGGAGGAGGAGGAGGAAGAGGAAGAAGAGGAGGAGGAGGAAAAGTTTAATTCAGCCGCCCCTAACTCAACAAAATGACTACCAATGCGATTCTTCAAGGAGTCAATCATTTCCTCACTAACAACACTTGCAGGAATCTTGTTGCAGTGACGGATGACTCTACCACAAACACCTCCTGCCAACATCCGTACTCCACCGCCTCGCTTGAATTGTTTCCCCGTTGTTTCTTTTTCAGGGCTTATTTTATTTGGACCTGTTGAACTCTTTCCTCCATGTAGTGTGTGGGGGCTGATTATATCTGGACCTGTTGAACTCTTTCCTCCATGTAGTCTGTGGGGGCTGACTATATCTGGACCTGTTGATCTCTTTCCTCTATGTAGTGTGTGGGGGCTGATTATATCTGGACCTGTTGAACTCTTTCCTCCATGTAGTGTGTGGGGGCTGACTATATCTGGACCTGTTGAACTCTTTCCTCCATGTACTGTGTGGGGGCTTATTTTATCTGGACCTGTTGAACTTTTTCCTGAATGTAGTGTGTGGGGGCTTATTATATCTGGACCTGTTGAACTCTTTCCTCCATGTAGTGTGTGGGGGCTGACTAAATCTGGACCTGTTGATCTCTTTCCTCCATGTAGTGTGTGGGGGCTGATTATATCTGGACCTGCTGAACTCTTTCCTCATTGTAGTGTGTGGGGGCTTATGTTATCTGGACCTGTTGAACTCTTTCCTCTATGTAGTGTGTGGGGGCTGATTATATCTGGACCCGCTGAGCGTTACTTTACATTTGTTACCGCTAAAGAAGAAGGAGGAGGAGGAGGAGGAGGATGGGGAAGAAGAGGAAGAGGAGGATAGGAGGGCAGGTGAGGTAGGCGGGGTACCATTCACATAACATCAAAATCATCAATCAATTAAGATAAACAAAACAAAAATAACACAACCAGGTAAACAAACAAACAAACACAAAAACAAATTAACCGTCACAGGTGCGTTTTAACGAGGGAGAGAAACACATGTGGTTTTATTTACGGTCAAAAACTCCACTAATAACAAGTTCATTTATCTTCCTTTAGGCTATATATTCCTTTATACCTCTCTTTGAATTCATAAGTTTGATCTTCCTTTATTTTTCATTTACATTCATTTATTTTCATTTATATAATTTTGTCTCATTTTAATTAATTTTCTCATCGATGTTCATTTGTTTCTTATTAATATGTCTATTTTTTATCATTTTTGTTCCTTTATTTTTTATTTACATTCATTTATATAATTTTTTCTCATTTTAATTCATTTTTTTCATCCATTTTAATTTGTTTCTTATTAATATGTCTGCATTTTTTATCATTTTTCATCGTTTATTTTTTATTTACATTCATTTATATAATTTTTTCTCATTTTAATTCATTTTTCTCATCGATGTTCATTTGTTTCTTATTAATATGTCTGTTTTTTTATCATTTTTCATCGTTTGTTTTTCATTTACATTCATTTATATAATTTTATCTCATTTTAATTCATTTTTTTCATCCATTTTAATTTGTTTCTTATTAATATGTCTGCATTTTTTATAATTTTTCTTCCTTTATTTTTTATTTACATTCATTTATATAATTTTATCTAATTTTTCTCATCGATATTCATTTGTTTCTCATTAATATGTCTTCATTTCTATCATTGTTCTTCCTCTATTTTCATTTTCTTTATTGATTTCTTATTTCTATTTTAACATTCCTTTACTTTTCATTTATACTTTCTCATTTATTTCCACCACTAATTAAATATAGATGTATTAAACTCAACCTTTTAACGCATCATATATTTCTTTATAATTATTTCATTTTTCTTTCTTATTTATATTTATTTATATATCTCATTTCTATCTTAATATTCCTTTACTTTTCATTTATATTTTCTCATTTATTTCCACCACTAAATAAATATAGATGCATTAAACTCAACCTTTTAACTCATCATATATTTCTTTATAATTATTTCATTTTTCTTTCTTATTTACATTTATTTATATCTCATTTCTATCTTAACATTCCTTTACTTATCATTTATATTTTCTCATTTATTTCCACCACTAATTAAATATAGATGCATTAAACTCAACCTTTTAACTCATCATAAATTCCTTTAAATTATTTCATTTTTCTTTCTTATTTACATTTATTTATATATAATTTCTATCTTAACATTCCTTTACTTTTCATTTATATTTTCTCATTTATTTCCACCACTAAATAAATATAGATGTATTAAACTCAACCTTTTAACTCATCATAAATTCCTTTAAATTATTTCATTTTTCTTTCTTATTTACATTTATTTATATATAATTTCTATCTTAACATTCCTTTACTTTTCATTTATATTTTCTCATTTATTTCCACCACTAAATAAATATAGATGTATTAAACTCAACCTTTTAAATCATCATGTATTTCTTTATAATTATTTCTTTTTTCTTTCTTATTTACATTTATTTATATCTTATTTCTATCTTAACATTCCTTTACTTTTCATTTATATTTTCTCATTTATTTCCACCACTAATCAAATATAGATGAATTAAACTCAACCTTTTAAATCATCATAAATTCCTTTTAAATTATTTCATTTTTTTTTCTTATTTACATTTATTTATATATCATTTCTATCTTAACATTCCTTTACTTATCATTTATATTTTCTCATTTATTTCCACCACTAAATAAATATAGATGTATTAAACTCAACCTTTTAAATCATCATAAATTCCTTTAAAATTATTTCTTTCTTCTTTCTTATTTACATTTATTTATACATCTCATATCTATCTTAACATTCCTTTACTTTTCATTTATATTTTCTCATTTATTTCCACCACTAATTAAATATAGATGCATTAAACTCAACCTTTTAAATCATCATAAATTCCTTTAAAATTATTTCATTTTTCTTCCTTATTTACATTTATTTATATATCATTTCTATCTTAACATTCCTTTACTTTTCATTTATATTTTCTCATTTATTTCCACCACTAATTAAATATAGATGCATTAAACTCAACCTTTTAAATCATCATATATTTCTTTATAATTATTTCATTTTTTTTCTTATTTACATTTATTTATACATCTCATTTCTATCTTAACATTCCTTTACTTTTCATTTATATTTTCTCATTTATTTCCACCACTAATTAAATATAGATGAATTAAACTCAACCTTTTAACTCATCATATATTTCTTTATAATTAAATTTTTTTCCTTATTTACATTTATTTATATATCATTTCTATCTTAACATTCCTTTACTTTTCATTTATATTTTCTCATTTATTTCCACCACTAATTAAATATAGATGTATTAAACTCAACCTTATAAATCATCATGTATTTCTTTATAATTATTTCATTTTTCTTTCTTATTTACATTTATTTATATCTCATTTCTATCTTAATATTCCTTTACTTTTCATTTATATTTTCTCATTTATTTCCACCACTAATTAAATATAGATGCATTAAACTCAACCTTTTAAGTCATCATAAATTCCTTTAAAATTATTTCTTTTTTCTTTCTTATATACATTTATTTATATCTCATTTCTATCTTAACATTCCTTTACTTATCATTTATATTTTCTCATTTATTTCACATATAATTAAATAGATGTTAACTAACTAACTAACAAACTAAACTAACTACTGACTGACCGAACTGACCGACTAACTGTGTCTGTAACTAAATTATAGGAATCTAGAATTGCGTATATTCCACTTATATAACCTCATTCATCTTTCTTTCTTCCTTTTTTTTTTCTTCTTTATTTATAGGTAAATTTATTCATTAGTAGAAAAGAAAACACCTGCCAGCCTTTCTTCTATCCTCAAAACTCCACTAATAATACTCCTTTAGATTCCTTTAGGCCATAACTGATTTATATTCCTTTACATTCATTTATTTACACCATTTCATAAACACGCAGGTATTGTTATGGATTATTAATGAAAGAAAAATACAAATCACTTTCTTTACCATTGAAATAAGCAAATAACTCATTCCTTTAGATTCCTTTAGGCCGTAACTGATGTATATTCCTTTACATTCATTTATTTACACCATTTCATAAACACGCAGTTATTGTTATGGATTATTAATGAAAGAAAAATACAAATCACTTTCTTTACCATTGAAATAAGCAAATAACACACTCCTTTAGGTTCCTTTAGGCCAAAACTCCTTTGTATTAATTTATTTCCACTTAAAAATCTGATAAAATTATTGATTATAGGAAGGACCTCAAATAGTTCCTTTACCATTGAACTCCACTGATAACACACTCCTTTAGATTCCTTAAGGCCAAAACTCCTTTAGATTAATTAATTTCCCCTTAAAAATCTGATAAAATTAATGATTATAGGAAGATAAGGACCTCAAATAGTTCCTTTACCATTAAACTCCACTGATAACACACTCCTTTGGATTCCTTTAGGCCAAAACTCCTTTGTATTAATTTATTTCCACTCAAAAATGTGATAAAATTATTGATTATAGAAAGATAAGGACCTCAAATAGTTCCTTTACCATTAAACTCCACTGATAACACACTCCTTTAAGTTCCTTAAGGCCAAAACTCCTTTAGATCCATTTATATTCATTTATATTTCCATCACTATTAAAATTATTCATAACTAAAGGAAGAAAAACACTTTGCACTCTTCCTTTACCATTGAAACAAGTATATAACATGTTCATTTAGATTCCTTTAGGGCAAAACTCCTTTAGATCCATTTATATTCATTTATATTTCCATCACTATTAAAATTATTCATAACTAAAGGAGGAAAAACACTTAGCACTCTTCCTTTACCATTGAAACAAGTATATAACATGTTCATTTAGATTCCTTTAGGCCAAAACTCCTTTAGATCCATTTATATTCATTTATATTTCCATCACTATTAAAATTATTCATAACTAAAGGAGGAAAAATACTTATCAGTCTTCCTTTACCATTGAAACAAGTATATAACATGTTCATTTAGATTCCTTTAGGCCAAAACTCCTTTAGATCCATTTATATTCATTTATATTTCCATCACTATTAAAATTATTCATAACTAAAGGAAGAAAAACACTTTGCACTCTTCCTTTACCATTTAAACAAGTATATAACACGTTCCTTTAGGTTCCTTTACGTTCCTTTCCATTCCTTTATTTCCACCGCAAGTAAACAGATAGATATATTGATCACAGGGGGAACATTCACAGGGGGGCGGTTTTATCCAATTTTCTCGCTTCACAGGGGGTCCCGCGCTCCCCCGGGGGTACACACATGACCCTGGGGGACTGGCGCATCACCCGACACTGTAACCACCGCGCCAGGGTTCGAAACGGCTTAAAAAAATGGAAAAATGTGAAAATAATCGGTGACTTCGCGCCATATTTCAACCACTTGTCTGATCATTTTCGTTTTTTTCTCACACTTGGACACGGGTTTGGGACATGGCTATGGGTATGTGGATAGCTAAAGGACTAGGCTTTCATGTGGTATGGGGATATGGGGGAAGACACGGGTGGAAATGGGGAAAAAACGGGAAAATGTCGAAAAAATTATACCGCCGAACGGGGATTTCACGCCATTTTCAGCTCCTTCTCTAATCTTTTTTATCTTTTTCTCACATTAGGACACGGTTGGGGGACACGGCTTGGGACACGTGGATAGCTGAAGGACTAGGCTTTGAAATGGCACAGGGAAATGGTTGAAGAAATGGTCGGAAATAGGAGAAAAACGGAAAAATGTCAAAAGATTTCTACCTCTGGACGGAGCCATTGCGCCATTTCCAAACACTTCTCTCATCTTTTTCGCGATTTTTCCACACAAGGACACGGTTGGGGGACACGGCTTGGGACACGTGGATAGCTGAAGGACTAGGCTTTGATATGGCACAGGGATATAGGGGAAGGCATGGGTGAAAATAGGAGAAAACCGGAAAAATGTCAAAAGATTTCTACCTCTGGACGGAGCCATTGCGCCATTTCCAAACACTTCTCTCATCTTTTTCGCGATTTTTCCACACAAGGACACGGTTCGGGGACACGGCTATGGGTATGTGGATAGCTGAAAGACTAGACTTTAACATGGTACAAGGACACGCCTGGGAAATGGGTGGAAATAGGCAAAAAACGTAAAAATGTCAAAAGATTTCTACCTCTGGACGGGGCCATAGCGCCATTTCCACACATTTCTCTCACACTTTTCGCCCATTTCTCGCACAAGGACACGGTTCCAGGACACGGCTCGGGGCATGTGGGTAGCCGAGGGACTAGGCTTTGACATGGCACAGGGAAATGGGGGAAGACATGGGTGAAAATAGGAGAAAAACGGAAAAATGTCAAAAGATTTCTACCTCTGGACGGGGCCAAAGCGCCATTTTCACACATTTCTCTCACACTTTTCGCCCATTTCTCGCACAAGGACACGGTTCCAGGACACGGCTCGGGGCATGTGGGTAGCCGAGGGACTAGGCTTTGACATGGCACAGGGAAATGGGGGGAGAAATGGTTAAAAATAGGAAAAAAACGGAAAATAGTCAAGCCATCACCTGTTTGTTGTGGGCTGGATGTCACTATGGCGACGGTTGTTACGGAGGCCCGCGGAGTAACACACAGCCTATTTAACCCCCCAAAACCCCATTAAACCCCCTATTAACACCTCCATTAGGGTTATTAAGGCCAAAAAATCGGTTTAACGGGTTTATTTGGGGGTTAAAGGTCGCCGTAATGGGTTTTTGGGGTATACAGAGGGAACTACTTTGTTTATCGGACGGTCCTTAGAGACGGGTGTACCGCGGCTTTTTGTCCATATATGGCTTGGTTTTAATAGGTTTATATTTATTTTGAGAGGTTTACGTTATTTATTTGTGTTTAAAAATAGGTTTAGTAGGTTTATTTTAGGCATGAGGATCTTGAGGGAGGGTCTATTTGTGGTTTTGGGTATAACTTTTATTTTTCCATATATGTTTTAATAGGTTTAGGTTTATTTTGAAGGGTTTATGTTATTTATTCTGCGTTGAAAATAGGTTTAATCGATTTACTATGAATATAAAAAAAAACTAGCCTGCTCCATTTTTTTTTTACATATATGACGGCTGTTTTAATATGCCCTGGTTTATTTTGAACGGTTCATTTTACTTAATTGGCGTTAAAAATAGGTTTAGTAGGTTTATTTTAGGCACGAGGAACTTCAGGGAGGGTTCATTTGTGAGTTTGCATAATTTGTATATATATTTAACACGTCGGTTTATATTTGCACGGGTTTATATTAATGATTCTACGTTAAAAATAGGTTTAGTGGGAATATTTATGGTATATTTCCCTTATAAATTCATGAAAGGGTATAATTCCTGTTTTTCCATATATGGCGTTCGTTGTTTTAATATATCTAGGTTTATTTTGAACGGTTTATGTTATTTAATTGGCGGTAAAAATAGGTTTAGTGGGTTTATTTATGGTATATTTCCCTTTTGTTTTTCCATATATGGTGTACGTGGTTTTAATATATCTAGGTTTATTTTGAAGGGTTTACATTATTTATTTCGCGGTAAAAATAGGTTTGATGCATCTATTTTGAGTATAAGAAACATTTAATTGTTTTAATATCTAGGTTTATTTAAAAGGGTTTACATTATACATTTCGCGCTAAAAATAGGTTTAATGGGTTTAAGTTGAGTATCAGAAACCTAAATCATATTATATTGAATTTTTTGCCCTTATATATAGCGCGTTAATCTAATTGTTTTAATATCTAGGTTTATTTTAAAAGGTTTTACATTATATATTTCGCGCTAAAAATAGGTTTAATGCATCTATTTTGAGTATAAGAAACCTAAACCATATTACATTGAATTTGCCCTTAAATATAGCGCGTTAATTTAATTGTTTTAATATCTAGGTTTATTTTAAAGGGTTTACATTATATATTTCGCGTTAAAAATAGGTTTAATGGGTTTAAGTTAAATCATATTATATTGAATTTTTTGCCCTTAAATATAGCGCGTTAATTTAATTGTTTTAATATCTAGGTTTATTTTAAAGGGTTTACATTATATATTTCGCGCTAAAAATAGGTTTAATGGGTTTAAGTCGAGTATAGTAACCTAATTTCCCTTATATACGAATGGAAGATTGATTTGATAGTTTATTGAAGAGTTTATTTAATTTCACCCATAATTAAACCTGTCCTAACCTATCTTTGTGGTTTATTTATATCATTAACTGAACACGTAACTGATCCAAGGTACTTAATTAAACTCATTCATCTCCTTCATTCCTTCACCATTCAAGATTAATTTGCATTCCTTTCCATATTCAATTTCCACTCCACATGGGCACACAAAATCCACAACCTCACTTCTACTCCACTCACAAACCATCACTTAACTTTGGTTGATTGATTGATTAATGGTTTAGTGTTCATCAACTTTCATCTTTCTCCTGTTACAGACTCTATCAAAAACACTGACCCGATTTTGTTGTAAGTCACTTTTATGTTCTGCGATGAGCACCGTGTCGTCAACGAACAGTATTGATTTCAGCACCCACTTCCTTCCCTCATCGAACAGTGTTACTCAACTTCTCCAACTTTGCTCTTCATTTCTCTAATAACACCATCCATATATATACTGAATAACCACCGTGTAGCAGCGACGGGCCAAATTTGTGGCTTTACCGTGTAGCAGCGACGGGACAAATTTGTGGCTTTACCGTGTAGCAGTGACGGGCCAAATTTGTGGCTTTACCGTGTAGCAGCGACGGGCCAAATTTGTGGCTTTACCGTGTAGCAGCGACGGGCCAAATTTGTGGCTTTACCATGTAGCAGTGACGGGACAAATTTGTGGCTTTACCGTGTAGCAGCGACGGGCCAAATTTGTGGCTTTACAGTGTAGCAGCGACGGGCCAAATTTGTGGCTTTACCATGTAGCAGTGACGGGCCAAATTTATGGCTTTACCGTGTAGCAGCGACGGGCCAAATTTGTGGCTTTACCGTGAACCAGCAGACCAAATTTGTGGCTTTACCGTGTATGTGACAGACCAAATTGTGGCTTTACCGTGTAGCAGCGACAGACCAAATTGTGGCTTTACCGTGTAGCAGCGACGGCCAAATTTGTGGCTTTACCGTAGCAGCCAAATTTGTGGCTTTACCGTAAATTTGTGGCTTTACCGTGTAGCGACGGGCCAAATTGTGGCTTTACACCAAATTGTGGCTTTACCGTGTAGCAGGACAAATTTGTGGCTTTACCGTGTAGCAGCAACGGGCCAAATTTGTGGCTTTACCGTGAACCAGCAACGGGCCAAATTTGTGCCATGATATAAACCCCCAAAAATAGATGATACATAATCTGATCACAAATGCTTTGATATATATTATGAAATGGTTTGTGTGAGGGGTGATTTTTTCTCATTTTTCTCGCTCGGAGGGACCATTAAGAAACATGATCCCCGCTGATACCACCGCCAGGTTAAGCCAACTTTTATCTCAAAATGTTCACTCGGTTCTCTGGTAATTTCGACACACACTGATGCAGCCTCGTAGAAAAGAGTTTAATGGACTAAGCAGTTTTCGTCCCACGCCAAAAATCTTTAAAATGTCCCTGAACGTTGTAATTAAGTTAAATGTCAATACTTTGGGTTTAATTGGTATTTTGAGAGAGAGAGAGAGAGAGAGAGAGAGAGAGAGAGAGAGAGAGAGAGAGAGAGAGAGAGAGAGAGAGAGAGAAGAGAATGAAGGAAACAGGAAAATGAAATAAAAAAAGAAAGAGAATGAGAGAATTAGAAAAAGAACGAGAGAGAGAGAGAGAGAGAGAGAGAGAGAGAGAGAGAGAGAGAGAGAGAGAGAGAGAGAGAGAGAGAGAGAGAGAGAGAGAGAGAGAGAGAGAGAGAGAGAGATAGCAAAGAAGAGAATGAAGGAAACAGGAAAATGAAATAAAAAAAGAAAGAGAATGAGAGAATTAGAAAAAGAACAAGAGAGAGAGAGAGAGAGAGAGAGAGAGAGAGAGAGAGAGAGAGAGAGAGAGAGAGAGAGAGAGAGGTAATATAATCAAACTATCATTGCAGAGTGGACAATACAAAATCTTTACTTACATCACTTACAAACACTTTTTTTCTAAGTAATTATCATCAGAATTTTTGTCCCTTCTTCTAAGTGTCATAAAAGTAGACACACTTATTTATTTATATTTTTTTACCGAGACGGGAGAAAAATTAAGTTTGTTTCTCTTCCTTCAAAAACGAGAACAAACAAACAAACAAACAAACAATCGCTTATTTCTACTGATAAAAAACATGTTCTTATTTTGTTTTTCTTCCTTCACAAACGAGAAGAAAATCGTAACGTTTAAAAATGGCGAACGCACGACGAAACACAGTGGTCCAAATTAACAAGGAAAAATTATCCAGTACAAAATTCTATACAAAAGTCTACGGGTCGTATTTTCAAGCATTTCGTCACCCAAGTTCACATATTTGACAAGGCTTTCGTAGGAGCTGTAGGGCTTTCCAGGGGTAGTTTTATGACCCTGGTGGTAGTTTGACCCTTCTTTTGTACCGTGACCCTAAAGAAACACATTTGACAAGGCTTTCATAGGAGCTGTAGGCTTTTCCAGGGGTAGTTTTATGACCCTGGTGGTAGTGTGACCCTTCATCTGTACCGTGAACCTAGAGAAACACACATTTGACAAGGCTTTCGTAGGAGCTGTAGGCCTTTCCAGGGGTAGTTTTATGACCCTGGTGGTAGTCTGACCCTTCTTCTGTACTGTGACCCTAAAGAAACACATTTGACATGGCTTTCGTGGGAGCTGTAGGCCTTTCCAGGGGTAGTTTTATGACCCTGGTGGTAGTCTGACCCTTCTTCTGTACCGTGAACCTAAAGAAACACATTTGACATGGCTTTCGTAGGAGCTGTAGGCCTTTCCAGGGGTAGTTTTATGACCCTGGTGGTAGTCTGACCCTTCTTCTGTACCGTGAACCTAAAGAAACACACATTTGACAAGGCTTTCGTAGGAGCTGTAGGCTTTTCCAGGGGTAGTTTTATGACCCTGGTGGTAGTCTGACCCTTCTTCTGTACCATGAACCTAAAGAAACACACATTTGACAAGGCTTTCATAGGAGCTGTAGGCTTTTCCAGGGGTAGTTTTATGACCCTGGTGGTAGTCTGACCCTTCTTCTGTACCGTGACCCTAAAGAAACACACATTTGACAAGGCTTTCATAGGAGCTGTAGGCCTTTCCAGGGGTAGTTTTATGACCCTGGTGGTAGTCTGACCCTTCTTCTGTACCATGAACCTTAAAAAACACTCATGAAAAACAGATTGATCCCCTCTATGACCTTTAGAAATAGTTGATGTGAGAAGTGATTGGAAAGTTTTGTTTAGTGGGCGCAACATCTGTGGTCATATGCCGGAGAGAGACAGAAGGGGAAGGAAGGAAAGTTTCATTTAGTCGGCGCAACATCTGTGGTCATGCCGGAGAGAGACAGAAGGGGAAGGAAGGAAAGTTTTGTTTAGTCGGCGCAACATCTGTGGTCATATGCCGGATAGAGACAGAAGGGGAAGGAATTATAGGAGAAGGGAACAGACCCCAGGAGACGGGACACAACCCCTGATTAATACCTGGTACCCACTCACTGCTGGGTGGACAGGGGCGTAGGGTATCGGAAAAGCCGCCCAAATTTTTCCACTCCGCCTGGGAATCGAACCTGGGCTCTCTCGGTTGTGAGCCAAGTGGGGTAGGACGGAGACCACTTCACCCGACTGGGGAATCGAACCCCAGTCCTTCTGGTTGTGAGGCAGGCGCTCTATCCACTGAGCTACCGGGCCGTGTATTGTTCCTGATTTTTGTGGGGATGGGAGGGTCAACTAATCTGGAGAGTGACTCATCCGGGAGCTTGTTCTGTGTATTCCCGCACCACAGCATGACACAGGACGGCATGTAGGCACAGAGACAGCCTTTGGGTATCAACGGAGCAGCGCGGTGTGGCTTGTCGCCCTGGGTTGGCTCTAGGGTCCCGTTGAGATGTGTGAACGGTTGCTCTCATGCACGGAACGCATTTTTTTTCCACAAACGGAGCAGAAAAACATTAAAAAACGACATGATCAGAATGGTTGACTAATTTAGGAAGTCTGTTTTTTTTTTTTAAGGGGACTCATTTTTTTTCCACAAACGGAGCAGAAAAACACAAAAAATCGACATGATCAGAATGGTTGACTAATTTAGGAAGTTGGTGTTTTTTTGCATGTAACTAATTTTTTCCTCAAACGGAGCAGAAAAACACAAAAAAGCGACATATACAGAATGGTTAACTAATTTAGGAAGTCACTGTTTTTTTGCATGTAACTAATTTTTTTCACAAACGGAGCAGAAAAACATAAAAAAACGACATATACAGAATGGTTAACTAATTTAGGAAGTCCGTGTTTTTTTTGCACAGAACTAAATTTTTCCACAAACGGAGCAGAAAAACGCAAAAAAGCGACATATACAGAATGGTTAACTAATTTAGGAAGTCTCTGTTTTTTTGCACAGAACTCATTTTTTCCACAAACTGAGCAGAAAAACGCAAAAAAGCGACATATACAGAATGGTTAACTAATTTAGGAAGTCGCTGTTTTTTTGCACGGAACTTTTTTTTTTCACAAACGGAGCAGAAAAACGCAAAAAAACGACATATACAGAATGATTAACTAATTTAGGGAGTCGCTGTTTTTTTGCACGGAACTCATTTTTTCACAAACGGAGCAGAAAAACGCAAAAAAGCGACATATACAGAATGGTTAACTAATTTAGGAAGTTGGTGTTTTTTTGCACGGAACTCATTTTTTTTCACAAACGGAGCAGAAAAACACAAAAAAGCGACATATACAGAATGGTTAACTAATTTAGGAAGTCGCTGTTTTTTTGCACGGAACTCATTTTTCCACAAACGGAGCAGAAAAAACACAAAAAAAACATGTACGCAATGCTTGAAAATTAGAAAGTCACTGTTTGTTTGCTTGAATACATGGGGAAAATGTTTGACTATACAATGTTCCCGTTTTCTTTAAGGGGCGTGTGGGGGTTGGGAGGGTAACTAATCTATTTTTCTTAAGTGTTATCAATGTGTTTTATTTCATCGATACAAAACATCATGTAATTCTTTTTTTCTTTCCCTTTCTTTCTCATGTGATTGTTCTATTTCTTATTCTATCCATCCCTATTCTTCCTTCTATTTCTTCTTCTTCTTCTTCTTATTATTATTATTTGTTATTATTTGGTTCTGGGCTAAATTTGTCTTTTTTTAATTTATTTTTGAAAGAGGAAAAGTATAAAAATTGAAGATATATGAATGTTAGAGTTACATTAGATACAAAATACATGTGTGTGCGTTTGTCTGTGTGTGTATGTGTGTGTGTGTGTGTGTGTGGACCTTATACGTACATACAGACAGACATACACATTTCCCATATACAATACTTAATAACAGAAATAATGGATAAAACACACATATAATTATAATCAAATCTCATTATTATTATTATTATTATTATTACTGATGTTATTAATAGAAAGATATAGAACACATTATCATATTTATCATTTCCACTAATAATAATAATAATAATAATAGACATTGCAATACAGTTCTCAAATATGTGTATGTATGTATGTATGTATGTATGTATGTGTGTATGTGTGTGTGTGTGTGTGTGTGTGTGTGTGTGTATCAAATCCTATTACACCAGAAGTTAGTTAAGAAAAATATAAAAAGTGTGTGCGTATGTGCGTATGTATGTGTGTGTGTGTGTGTGTGTGTGTTTGTGTGTGTGTGCGTTTAGATGGCAAACCTCTCAGCCCTCTTCTTCTTCTTCTCCTCCTCGTCGACGATCCCAAACCTATCCTTCCTCTTCTTCAGGGCGTCGTCTGCGGGGGCCGCCACCACCCTGGAACAGACGACGATGGTTTAGAAGAAATAAAATAGAAATAAAACATAAATTAAAGAAATAAAACATAAATTAAAGAAATAAAACATAAATTAAAGAAATAAAACATAAATTAAAGAAATAAAACATAAATTAAAGAAATAAAACATAAATTAAAGAAATAAAACATAAATTAAAGAAACAAAACATAAATTAAAGAAATAAAACATAAATTAAAGCCATAAAAACAGAGAACAAGAAATAAAATAGAAATAAAACATAAATTAAAGAAATAAAACATAAATTAAAGAAATAAAACATAAATTAAAGAAATAAAACATAAATTAAAGAAATAAAACATAAATTAAAGAAATAAAACATAAATTAAAGAAATAAAACATAAATTAAAGAAATAAAACATAAATTAAAGAAATAAAACATAAATTAAAGAAATAAAACATAAATTAAAGAAATAAAACATAAATTAAAGCCATAAAAACAGAGAACAAGAAATAAAATAGAAATAAAACATAAATTAAAGAAATAAAACATAAATTAAAGACATAAAAACAGAGAACAAGAAATAAAATAGAAATAAAACATAAAATAAGGAAATAAAACATAAATTAAAGACATAAAAACAGAAAACAAGAAATAAAATAGAAATAAAACATAAATTAAAGAAACAAAACATAAATTAAAGAAATAAAACATAAATTAAAGCCATAAAAACAGAGAACAAGAAATAAAATAGAAATAAAACATAAATTAAAGAAACAAAACATAAAATAAAGACATAAAACATAAATTAAAGACATAAAAACAGAGAACAAGAAATAAAATAGAAATAAAACATAAATTAAAGAAATAAAACATAAATTAAAGACATAAAAACAGAGAACAAGAAATAAAATAGAAATAAAACATAAAATAAAGAAATAAAACATAAATTAAAGACATAAAAACAGAGAACAAGAAATAAAATAGAAATAAAACATAAAATAAAGAAATAAAACATAAAATAAAGAAATAAAACATAAAATAAAGAAATAAAACATAAAATAAAGAAATAAAACATAAAATAAAGAAATAAAACATAAAATAAAGAAATAAAACATAAAATAAAGAAATAAAACGTAAAATAAAGAAATAAAACATAAAATAAAGAAATAAAACATAAATTAAAGACATAAAAACAGAGAACAAGAAATAAAATAGAAATAAAACATAAAATAAAGAAATAAAACATAAATTAAAGACATAAAAACAGAGAACAAGAAATAAAATAGAAATAAAACATAAAATAAAGAAATAAAACATAAAATAAAGAAATAAAACATAAATTAAAGAAATAAAACATAAATTAAAGACACAAAAACAGAGAACAAGAAATAAAATAGAAATAAAACATAAAATAAAGAAATAAAACATAAAATAAAGAAATAAAACATACAATAAAGACATAAAAACAGAGAACAAGAAATAAAATAGAGATTAAACATAAAATAAGTAGATAAAACAAAAAAAAAGTAGATAAAACAACAAAGAAACAAAGAAAATGAAAAGAAAAAAAGGAAAAAAAAATACCTATCTTCTGGTAATAATAAAAAATGACAGAATACAAGAGAAATAAATAAAAACAAGTGATAAAATAGATGATAGATAGAAGGGTAGCGTCATCGTCCCATGGAGCTGATGTAGAGAGGTTTCACTGTATTTGGGTATTGGATAAATAATAATAATAATAATAAATAAATAAATAATAGTACAAATAAAACATCAGCTCACCCCTCCGTTTTCTTCCCCTCGTCGGCAGTCGCAGTCGCCCCAGCGCTGAACCTCTCCATCCTCTGCTTCTTCTTCTCCTCCTCCGTGGCCTGAGAGAGAGGGAGAGAGGGAGAGAGAGAGAGAGAGTTAGCCGTGTGTCTGTGTTAAATCTTCCTCGACCTATGATGCTTTGAGGGTCCAACACAACCCCATAGATCAAAACTCACTGCCTTAACTTATGACATTCGTGTTGTAATTACAAACTCCAAGCGCGGCCAAATGTGTTAAATTATCTTCCTTGACCTATGATGTTTTGAGGGTCCAACACAACCCTATAGATCAAAATATTCGTGTTGTAATTACAAACCTAACACACGATCACACAGGTTAGTTTCCCGGTAATTTTCCCCTGAATTTATCCCCCGACAACTTTCTGCATCCTCCCCGCCCTCGTATGATATCTGAGCGCTGCGTCCTGGCTGAGTTCTGCTGGGATGACGTAACATTATTGTGAGAGAGCTTTCAGAATGTGGGTTGTTTATCATACGAAAGCTTAACATTATAATTACATTGAAATTAGATGTACACCGCTGGTCCACGCTTTTGTGAAATGGTATATTCCACATTCTAATTTTTCCTCCTCCTCCACTTCTCCACATAACCCTATCTACCCATCACCACTAAAACAAGGGTGTAAATTTCAGTGAGCAAAGTATCGATACAAAACCACACATTTCTTATAAGTTTATGTACCCGAAGCAAAATTATCAGTGAATTTATGTTTGTCTGTATGCAAGACTTAATCCCCCGTTATGCTGATATATAGAACATGATGATTAGCGTTTAGGTTCATGGGTTAAATCTACATATATCCAGGAGTGATGTTTCAAAATTGGCCCTCACGGCATTTCCGGATATGCCTAAAGATATGCCCCCGGCCCGGCCATAGACAAGGGAATGAACTTAATAATACTACAACAAATAATAACAATAAAATGACCTTAAATCCTGTATACTATAACTAGGTAAACACACACACACACGCACACACACACCTTGAGCAGGGCAGGGGACGTGACCTCTCCGAATCGAGCTGCCCTCTTCATCAGTTGGTCAATCTCGACTTTCTGCGGAAGATGAAGAAGAAGAGATGAGAGAAATATATTGAGGAAAAGAAAAGGAGGAAAAAGAGGAGGGGAAAAATATATGAATGGAGAGAAATGGAGGAGAAAGGAGGAAAAATGATTGAAGAATGGAGAGAAATGGAGGAGAAAGGAGGAAAAATGATTGGAGAATGGAGAGAAATGGAGGAAGGAGAGAAAGAGAGAGAGAGAGGAGGAAAAGTTTTGAAGCATGGAGAGAAATGGAGGAAGGAGAGAAAGAGAGAGAGAGAGGAGGAAAAATATTGAAGCATGGAGAGAAATGGAGGAGAGAGAGAGAGAGAGAGAGAAAAAAAAAAAAAAAAAAAAAAAAAGAAGAAAGATTGAAAATAAAGGAAGATTTATATAAGTAATTACCCATTTCTCTCTCTCTCTCTCTCTCTCTCTCTCTCTCTCTCCTCCTTCCTTCCTCATTCCTTTAATCTCTCTCTCTCTCTCTCTCTCTCTCCTTCCTTCCTTTCCCTTCCCTCCTTAATTCCTCTCCTTTATCTCTCTCTCTCTCTCTCTTCCTCCTCCCTTCCCTCCCTCTTCCTCTTCCCTTCCCTCCACTCACCTCCCCCTCCATGGATATCTTCCCTCCTCCTCCTCCTCCTCCTCCTCCTGCTGCTCCTCCAAATCGCGCTGCCCTGGCTGCTTTCTTCTCCTCCTCGGACTTGCTGGCCTGTGGATGTAGATAGGCTGTTAGGAGGCTGTGTAGATAGGAAGGAAGGGAGGAGGAAGGGAGAGGAGAGAAGGGAGGGAGTGATGATAGGGAGAGGAAGGGAGAGAAGGGAGGGAGTGATGATGGGAAGGGAGAGGAAGAAGGGAGAGAGAAGTGAGGGAGTGATGATGGGAAGGGAGAGGAAGAAGGGGGAGAGAGAGAGAGAGAGAGAGAGAGAGAAGGGAGAAGAAAGGAGGAAGAAGGGAGAGGAAGGGAGAGAAGGAAACAAAATAAATAAGAGAAATAAATAAAATATAATAAAATAAATAAAATTCACTTCTTATTTCTTCTCCTCCTCCTTCTCTTCCCTTCCATCTCCTCCTCCTCCTCCTCCTCACCTCCGTTCCGTTGGAGGAGTTGATGCCAAACCGCGCCTTTCTCGCCTCCTTCCGCGCCTCGTCTGTCAGTGGAATCCCGAATCTTTCCGCCCGAGCCTTGAGGTCCTTCTGTGGGGGGTGGAAGAGGAGGTGGAGGAGGAGGGGGTTAGGTGTAGGCGTCGGATGCATATTAGATGAAGAGGAAGAGGAGGTTGAGGGGATGAGGATGAGGAGGAGGAGGAGGAAGAAGAAGGGGATATAGAAAGGAGGAGGAGGAGGAGGAGGGAAGGGAAGATAAGGAAGAAGAATTGATGGAAGTTAGGGAAAGGAAGAGGAGGAGGAGGAGGAGGAGGAGGAAAGGAGGTTACTTATTAGCATTTAAAATCATTATTATTATTATTATTATTATTATTATTAGAGAAGCAATATTTCATTTACTTATCTCTCTCTCTCTCTCTCTCTCTCTCTCTCTCATTCATTTCTCTCTCTCTCTCTCTCTCTCTCTCTCTCTCTCTCTCTCTCTCTCTCTCTCTCTCTCTCAAACACACACACACACACACACACACACAATCTCTCTCATTCATTTCTCTCTCCATTCTTTCCCTTTCCTCCAATTTCTCTCTCTCTCTCTCTCTCTCTCTCTCTCTCTCTCTTACATTCTCTCCTCCTCCATCCAACTTGATAATCTTCTTAGGAACTGGACTCGTCGCTTCCTCTCCCCCCTCCGACACAGCCGCCCCTTCCCCTGCCCCCTCCTCCCCTTCCACAGCCTCCGCCCCCCCTTCCGGCGCTGGGGTGGCCTCCTGGGGGGTGGCGGCGGGGGTGGGGGTGGTGGCGGGGGCGGTGGAGGGGGGGTCGGGAGGGGCGATGAGAGTTGGTTGGGTCCTCTTCAAGCTAATCTTTTTCTTCTCAGGTTCAGGTTCGAGGAGACTGCTGTCCTGCTGAGGGGGGGAGAGAGGGGGGAAGGGGGGAAGAGAGGGGGTTATTAGTGGGGGTATATAATGGGGGGGGGGGGGATATGGCATAGGATTTTTTTTTATATAACATCATAGGGAAGAAAAAATATTGAAAATTGACTTGTAAGACATTGAAGTACATTAATAGGGAAGGGGGGGAAGGGGGAGAGTGGGGAGTTAGTGGGGGTATATAATGGGGGAATATGGAATGGGATTTTTTTATATAATATTGCAAAGAAAAAAATATGTGGGAAATTATATGTATACTTTTATAGGGAAGAGAGAGCGAGAGAGAGAGAGAGAGAGAGAGAGAGAGAGAGAGAGAGAGAGAGAGAGAGAGAGAGAGCGGCAAGGGAGAGAAAGGAAAGAAGGGGAAACAAACAAACAAAAAAAAAACACACACACACACACACATTGCCCCCCATCCCACCCCCCCGTTTCGCTACTCACATCCTTGACCCTGATGGCGGCCCCCTTGAGGGCGGCCTCCTCCTCCTGTGGTGTGAGCTCCGAGTCAAGTTCTTCCTCGCCCAGAATGTCCTCCTCACAGAAGTCCCCCTCCTCCACCTCCACACCGCCCTCGCTAAGATCTTGCCCCAGGGTGTCGCCGCCTGGGGGGGGGAGGAAGAGTTAGTAGAGGAGGAGGAGGAGAAGGAGGAGGAGGAGATATGTACAAAAAATCACAGAGGAGGAAGATATAGTGCAGGATGTTGGTGAAGGAAAAAGAGGAAGAGGAAGAGGAGGAGGAGGAGGAGGAGGAGGAGATATGTACAAAAAATGAAAGAGGAGGAAGATATAGTGCAGGATGTTGGTGAAGGAAAAAGAGGAAGAGGAAGAGGAGGAGGAGGAGGAGGAGGAGGAGATATGTACAAAAAATGAAAGAGGAGGAAGATATAGTGCAGGATGTTGGTGAAGGAAAAAGAGGAAGAGGAGGAGGAGGAGGAGGAGGAGGAGGAAGAGTTAGTATCATTATATCATCATCATCATCATTATAGCAGGTGGTGTGCAGGAGGCGAGGTCTGGAAGGCTGCATAAAAGTCTTGACCCACTCCCCTCTCCCTTCCCTCCCCCTCGTACCCACCGTCAATGGCCTCCTGCAAGCGCTCCAGCAGCTCGGTCTTGTTGCCCACCGTGGACAGCCCATGCGCCCGCAGCTCCTTCTTCAGCTCCGCCACCTGGGGGAACACACAGGTGAGTCGAGGTGTTACAAGGTAGAGCAAGGTGAGTTTTCCACTACACACACACACACACACACACACACACACACACACACACACACACACACAGATACAGGACTCAAGAAGGCTTTGCCCCCCTATATAACAATTTGGATAACATTCCTCAGGCGGTGGTGCAGCAGTGGTCCAGGCGGTGTTGTGAGAAATACCTCCTCGCAGAAATGTCGCATATCCATGGGGGGGGGCCAGGGGGGGCTGTGTTCCCCCTGGTTAGGAGGTTATGTAAAGTTCAATTGGAGTAGTTTAAATCCACTCCCCCACCCCAAACCCCTGATTTCCCCCGGGCGTCCAAGTTGAACCTGTTTCCCAAATGAACACCACTGAGTGCCAGGATTCAAACCCGGGCCTTCTAACTAGAGGTCAGGGCAGCCTACCGACCAGGCCACCGATGGGCTAAAAGGTTACCACGCCAGAGGCCACTTCTGCGGCCATTAACTGACGCCCCAGCCCCGCACTGTGGACATGAAGGTGAAGGTAGCCCCGCCCACACCCGTGACTGATGAAAATGCTGCGGGGCTGGGGCGTCAGTTAATGGCCGCAGAAGTGTCCTCTGGCGCAGAAAGGGGAGGGAGAGAGTGGGGATGAAGGGAAGGGGAAGAGGAGGGAAGAAGGAACGGGGAAAGAAGGAGGGTGGGGAGGGGGAGGAGAAGAGGGCAAGGGGGGGGGGGAGGAAAGAGAGGAGGAGGGGGAGGAAAAGAGGGGAAGGGGAGGGAAAAGGAGGGAGGGGAGGGGAGAAGAGGGCAAGGGGAGGGGGAGGAAAGGAGGGGAGGGGGAGGAAAAGAGGCCAAGGGGAGGGAAAAACAGGGAGGGGGAGAAGAGGGCAAGGGGGGAGGGGGGAGAAGAGGGCATGGGGGGAGGGGGGAGGAAAAGAGAGGGGGAGGGGGAGGAGAAAAGGGCAAGGGGAGGGAAAAACAGGGAGGGGGAGGGAAAAACAGGGCGAGGGAGGGGGAGAAGAGGTCAAGGGGGGGAGGGGGGAGGGGGGGGAGAAAAGGGCAATATGAGGGGAGGGGAGGAAGGGGAGGGGGGTGATAACACTAACCCCTCCCACACCCCCGCACGTAAACAAACACACGAACACACAAAAAAACACCATAAAACACCATAAAACACGACACTCCGGCCCCCCAACACGCCTCCCTTATTTACCCTCCCCCGGTGTGTCCCCAGGGGTAACACTCTCCCCAGGTGTTCCCAGGTGGTAATCATGGGTATTAGTAGTGTTCCCGGCGCCTCGGAGGGTGTAAAAAGGGCGCAATGAGGCGAAATATTCCTACCTTCATCTTGGACAGCGGCGCCGCGGAATCCATGTTTGTTTGGACTGAGCGACCGCGGGGCTAAAGGCTTCTACGAGGGGTTTATTTTATTACTTGTATATATTTATCACTTAAAGTTTGTCTGTATTAAAGAGAATAAATGTTTTGTCAATTGTGTTTAGGAGATATTGATAATTCCGTGTTTGTTTGGACTGAGCGACCGCGGGGCTAAAGGCTTCTACGAGGGGTTTATTGTTGATTGATTGATTGATAGTTTATTGTTGCAAGGTATTACTTGTATATATTTATCACTTAAAGTTTGTCTGTATTAAAGAGAATAAATGTTTTGTCAATTGTGTTTAGGAAAGGTTGATAATTCCGTGTTTGTTTGGACTGAGCGACCGCCGGGCTAAAGGCTTCTACGAGGGGTTTATTTTATTACTTGTATATATTTATCACTTAAAGTTTGTCTGTATTAAAGAGAATAAATGTTTTGTCAATTGTGTTTAGGAGAGATTGATAATTCCGTGTTTGTTTGGACTGAGTGATCGCGGGGCTAAAGGCTTCCACGAGGGCTTTATTTTATTACTCGTATATATTTATCACTTAAAGTTTGTCTGTATTAAAGAGAATAAATGTTTTGTCAATTGTGTTTAGGAGATATTGATAATTCCGTGTTTGTTTGGACTGAGCGACCGCCGGGGCTAAAGGCTTCTACGAGGGCTTTATTTTATTACTTGTATATATTTATCACTTAAAGTTTGTCTGTATTAAAGAGAATAAATGTTTTGTCAATTGTGTTTAGGAGATATTGATAATTCCGTGTTTGTTTGGACTGAGCGACCGCGGGGCTAAAGGCTTCTACGAGGGGTTTATTTTATTACTTGTATATATTTATCACTTAAAGTTTGTCTGTATTAAAGAGAATAAATGTTTTGTCAATTGTGTTTAGGAGAGGTTGATAATTCCGTGTTTGTTTGGACTGAGCGACCGCGGGGCTAAAGGCTTCTACGAGGGGTTAGTTTATTGTTGCAGGTAAACAACAAGGGAGAAGGGAGGAACGGTTTATTTTATTACTTGTATATATTTATCACTTAAAGTTTGTCTGTATTAAAGAGAATAAATGTTTTGTCAGTTGTGTTTAGGAAAGATTGATAATCCACACACTGCATCACTATGTCATGGAATGCCCTCTCATTGCTAAGTTTAAGCCACGGGACTGCCTTGACCTGCCCCAGACAATTTGTTGGCTCCTGAACCATGATGTCCTCCCTGCTATCCTCAAGGAACACCTCAGTTTGCACCAAGGTGGTGATGCCGTGTGTGGCAGCCTGAACTACTGCCGTGCCATACAAGGCTGTGATCTCTGCAGTATTTTACTTTAAGGACTAGTATTTACTCTATCTCTGTATTCATTCCCATCTAGTGCTTGGGCAATGTTCTCCGTCCCCACATTTTATTGTCTTATTGTCCAGGGGGGGTACTGCCCCCTCCCTTGTTGTGCTTTCCTTCCTACCATTGTATCTTTTTAATTTCATGGTGCTCCCTACACATGTATTAATAGTTGTATAATCACACTCTGTCCTGCCTGGGGGTTGGGATGGCATGTTCCTCCCTTCTCCCTTGTTGTTTACCTGCAACAATAAACTATCAATCAATCAATCATTAAAGTTTGTCTTCATCAAAGAAAAAAATGTACTGTCAATTCTGTCTATTGAAGGTTGATAATAACCCTTAACTCGAAATACTAATCTCTCTCTCTCTCTCTCTCTCTCAATCTATCTATATCTATCTATTTAAAATGAGAGAGAGAGAGAGAGAGAGAGAGAGAGAGAGAGAGAGAGAGAGAGAGAGAGAGAGAGAGAGAGAGAGAGAGAGAGAGAGAGAGAGAGAGAGAGTTTACCCACGGCAAGATACTTTCTTGGGAGACAATGTTTCCGAAATGTTTGCAAGGACTTGGGATACTTTCCAATCACAAGAAGTTTGGATACATTCTTTCCTGTTTGCAGTCAAAAACATATTTCCAGACAAAGTTTCCTGCTGGCGTGGACGGACCCTTATATCTTCTTGTCTGTCTCCGATGGCTGAAATACTTGCCAGACATACGCGGGGATGGATGTTTTGTTCCTTTTGTCTCGGGTGAGGTTCATTTAGACATCACACGCATGACAGACAGGATCATTTAGGACCGACCCGCGTATCTGCCTGCCATTCACCTTGACCTTAATTAGAAAGACCAGCACAATAGATTATACCTCATTCAAGTTGTTATTTTATTCATCTCCTCATTCCTCTACAAACTTAAAAACAACAACACTACAGTAGATATGAGTAGAGCGATCGATTTAAGTAGTAGCGATTTTAGTAGTAGCGATCTGAGTACTAGCGATTTCAGTAGTAGCGATCTGAGTAGCAGCGATTTCAGTAGTAGCGATTTCAGTAGTAGCGATCTGAGTACCAGCGATTTCAGTAGTAGCGATTTCAGTAGTAGCGATTTCAGTAGTAGCGATTTCAGTACCAGTGATTTCAGTAGTACCGATTTCAGTAGCAGCGATTTCAGTAGTAGCGATTTCAGTAGTAGCGATTTCAGTAGTAGCGATTTCAGCACTAGCGATTTCAGTAGTAGCAATTTCAGCACTAGCGATTTCAGTAGTAGCGATTTCAGTAGTAGCGATCTGAGTAGTAGCGATTTCAGTAGTAGCGATTTAAGTAGCAGCGATCTGAGTAGCAGCGATTTCAGTAGCGATTTCAGTAGTAGCGATTTCAGTAGAAGCGATTTAAGTAGCAGCAGCAGTAGTAGTAGCAGTAGCAGGAGTAGTAGAAGGCAGCGGAGACCAGGTACAAGTAGGCGTAGGACACAGGCCACTCGGGTTATCGTAGAAGTTGGTGACCTGTAATAGTAGTAATAGTAGTAGTAGTAGTAGTAGTAGTAGTAGTAGTAGTAGTAGTAGGTGGGAATAGGAGATAGGTGATGTTATATATGTTTAGAAAGAGGAGAAAGAATAGAATAGTGTAGTAATAGTAATATAAGTAGTAGTAGTAGTAGTAGTAGTAGAAGCTGGGAATAGGAGATAGGTGATGTTATATATGTTTAGAAAGAGGAGAACGAGTAGAATAGTGTAGCAGTAGTAGTAGTAGTAGTAGTAGTAGTAGTAGTAGTAGTAGTAGTAGGGATGAGGAAAAAAAAAGAAAGAGAGAAAGACAGAGAAAGGAAGAGAGGAAATAAGAAGAGGTGGAAGAAAGGAGGAAGAAAGAAGTGAAGGAAGGAAAAAGAAGAAGAGGAGGAGGAGGAGGAGAAGGTAAGATAAGGAGAGAGAGGAGGAGGAGGAGGAGATAAGATAACAGTAGTAGTAGTAGTAGTAGTAGTAGTAGTAGAAGTAGTAGTAAAAAGTATATTGACGAGAGAAAAAAAAAAAGAAATACGCAAAAAAATAGTGAACGGAAAATAAATTAGAAAAATTAAAACATTGAAAAGAAAAAAAAATAAGTGAAATAAAAAAAAAAAAACTTAATAAAAAAACACTGACGAGAAAACAAACAAACAAAAAAAAAAAAAACGAAAAATTAAAGTAGAAAAAATCAAGCAAAAAATTCAATAAAAAAACAACAACATATCATAGGCCTATATTTTTTCTCCTTCCTTTCCCTTCTCACCTGTAAACAAATTCTTACCTGTACGGTCATTAGTTCCGGGTCCTCCAGGTAACTCAGGTAGGTCCCACACGCCGCCTCGTCCTCAGTGAACACGGCTGATAGATAGATAGATAGATAGATAGATGGATGGATAGATAGTTTTGTTTTGTGATGTTTTTCTTCTTTTTGTTATTTTCTCGTTTTTTTCTTTCTATTATTTGTATTTGTGTTTTTTTTTTCCTCTTTTCTTCCCTTTTCTCTCTTCTCCTCCTCCTCCTCCTCCTCCTTCTTTATTCTCTTCCCTTCTATCTATCTATCTTCCTTCTCTTCCTATCTCCTCTCCTTCTCCCTTCCTTCCTTCCTTCTCTTCCCTTCTATCTATCTATCTTTCTCCCTTATTCTTCCTTCCTTCCTTCTATCTTTCTTTTCTTCCTCCTCTCTATCCTTCTTCTCCCTTCCTTTCTTCTTCTATCTTTTATTCAACTATATTTCTTCCTTCCTTCCTTCTCTTTATTCCTCTTCTATCTTTCTTTTCTTCCTCTCTACCCTTCTCTTCCTTCCTCCTCAATATCTTCCCTTTCTTTCATTCTCCTCCCCTCCTATCTCCTTTCTCTTCCCTTCTATTCATCTTCTACCTCTCTATTCCTCTTTTCCTTCCTTCCTTCTCCTTCCTATCCCTGCCTTCCTTCTCATTTTCCTTCCTTTTCCCCTCCTCCTATACCCCTTCCTTCCTCTCCCTTCCTTACCTTTCATAAACGAAGCAACTGTCCCACCCGCGAACCGTCTGTACAATGCGCGCTGCTCGTAAGAAAGGTCAGGATTGTACCCACAGACCCCGGCGTTCATACCCGCGTCCACGAAGTAGTCATCCAGCAAGTCAACATGCCCGTAGATGGTAGCGTTGATGTGCCAGAGAGGAGCGACAGTAGGATCGAATGCGTTGTAGAATCTCATGTTGCTTAGTTCGTCAGGGGCGCAAGGGAATCCAGAGGGCGCTGTGAGAGAGGTTTGGGAATTTATAGAGATTGTTGTACTTATAGTTTTGTGGTTTTTAAGAAGAGAAGGTGAGGTTTTGCGGCTAGCAGAATCTCAGTTGCAAAGATCGTCAGGGGCGCAAGGGAATCCAGAGGGCGCTGTGAGAGAGGTTTGGGAATTTATAGAGATTGTTGTACTTATATATTTGTGTTTTTTAAGAAGAGAAGGTGAGGTTTTGCGGCTAACAGAATCTCAGTTGCAAAGATCGTCAGGGGCGCAAGGGAATCCAGATGGCGCTGTGAGAGAGGTTTTGGAATTTATAGAGATTGTTGTACTTATAGTTTTGTGGTTTTAAGAAGAGAAGGTGAGGTTTAGCGGCTAGCAGAATCTCAGTTGCAAAGATCGTCAGGGGCGCAAGGGAATCCAGATGGCGCTGTGAGAGAGGTTTGGGAGTTTATAGAGATTGTTGTACTTATAGTTTTGTGGTTTTAAGAAGAGAAGGTGAGGTTTAGCGGCTAGCAGAATCTCAGTTGCAAAGATCGTCAGGGGCGCAAGGGAATCCAGATGGCGCTGTGAGAGAGGTTTTGGAATTTATAGAGATTGTTGTACTTATAGTTTTGTGGTTTTTAAGAAGAGAAGGTGAGGTTTTGCGGCTAGCAGAATCTCAGTTGCAAAGATCGTCAGGGGCGCAAGGGAATTCAGAGGGCGCTGTGAGAGAGGTTTTGGAATTTATAGAGATTGTTGTACTTATAGTTTTGTGGTTTTAAGAAGAGAAGGTGAGGTTTAGCGGCTAGCAGAATCTCAGTTGCAAAGATCGTCAGGGGCGCAAGGGAATCCAGATGGCGCTGTGAGAGAGGTTTGGGAATTTATAGAGATTGTTGTACTTATAGTTTTGTGGTTTTTAAGAAGAGAAGGTGAGGGTTAGCGGCTAGCAGAACCTCATGTTGCTTAGTTCGTCAGGGGCGTAAGGGAATCCAGATGGCGCTGTGAGAGAGGTTTGGGAATTTATAGAGATTGTTGTACTTATATATTTGTGTTTTTTAAGAAGAGAAGGTGAGGTTTAGCGGCTAGCAGAATTTCAGTTGCAAAGATCGTCAGGGGCGCAAGGGAATCCAGATGACGCTGTGAGAGAGGTTTTGGAATTTATAGAGATTGTTTTACTGATAGATTTGTGGTTTTTAAGAAGAGAAGGTGAGGTTTAGCGGCTAACAGAATCTCATATTGCTCAGATCGTCAGGGGCGCAAGGGAATCCAGATGGCGCTGTGAGAGAGGCTTTGGAATTTATAGAGATTGTTGTACTTATAGTTTTGTGGTTTTTAAGAAGAGAAGGTGAGGTTTACCGGCTATGAAGAAGCAATAGAGGAAAGCATACACAATTAAGAGAGAAATAAAGAGAGAAAAGAAGAAAGACAAAAAGAGAGAGAAGGAGAGAAAGAGAAATTGGATGTTTTTTTGGTTTTAAGAAGAGAAGGTGAGGTTCAGAGGCTATGAAGAAGCAATAGAGGAAAACATACACAATTAAGAGAGAAATAAAGAGAGAAAAGAAGAAAGACAAAAAGAGAGAGAAGGAGAGAAAGAGAAATAGGGTGTTTTTTAGGTTTTAAGAAGAGAAGGTGAGGTTTACCGGCTATGAAGAAGCAATAGAGGAAAACATACACAATTAAGAGAGAAATAAAGAGAGAAAAGAAGAAAGACAAAAAGAGAGAGAAGGAGAGAAAGAGAAATAGGGTGTTTTTAGGTTTTAAGAAGAGAAGGTGAGGTTCAGAGGCTTGCAGATGGCGTTATTAGAGAGATATAGGAACTTACGGATATTGTTTTGCTTATATTTTTATTTTATTTTAAGGGGAGAGGAACAGAAGGAAGAAAGAGGAGGAGGAGGAGGAGGGATGGAGGTGAAGGTGGGGAGGAAAGATTGAGAGAAGAGGAGGTTATGGACAAGAAGGAGGAAGAAGAGGAGATACAAAAAGAAGAAGAGGAGGAGGAAGAGTAGGAAGAAAAGGAAGAAGAACAGGAGGAAGAGTAGGAGGAGGAGAAGTATTTGAGTGAGTGAGTGACTAATTGACTGACTAACCGACTCACTGATTGGCGTCACTATAAACACTTGCCTGCGCTATATAACTGGGTGGGGCAAAGAGACCGACCAGCAGGCTCCTCTCAACCACCCCCTCCTCCATCCCCCAACCCCCTGTGTTCTCACCTGGGACATTATCAAAGCCGACCATGAGGTGCAGGGTGGGGAGGCCGAAGTTCAAATACTCCCCCGGGGTGATGCAGAACTCCGGGATGAGGCCGATGGGGTCCACGCCGTCCACGGGGGAGAAAAGCACCTGGGCTCTTATGTTGCCGCAGCCTATCTTGAAGTACTCCACCATGACGTGAGCCCCCGCAGAGTGCCCGCTTACTGGGGGAGGAGGAGGAGGAGGAGGAGGAAAGATTAAAACTATACGCCTTCTGAGAGTTAAGGCCAGAGAGGGCATAGAAAACATCACTATGGAGAATCTTAAAAACATGCATAAAGGAGTCGGACGGGGGATGAGCAGGAGGAATATGCCCTGAATCGTCCAGGGTGGTGTTACGGCCGTATTACTAAATATTTCATCGTCCAAAAACACATATTTGACAAGGCTTTCATAGGAGTTTGGGACATTTCCAGGAGTAGTTTTATGGCCCTGGTGGTAGTTTGCCTCTTCCTGTGTGCCGTGAACCTAAAGAAACACTCATAGAACCCGACTGACCCTCTCTTTGACCTTTATAAATATGTAATGTGAGAAGCCAAGATGTCTTATAAGATCGACCTAACTGATATATTGACTGACTGACTGACTCGAAAACCTGAGGAGGAGGAAAGGAAAGATTAAGTGATATACTGATTGACTGATTGACTCGAAACTCTACATAGGAATCGATATTTTCGCACTAACAGATTCTACAGGAAGCTTGTTGGAGTGGCGAGTGAAGAGGAGGAGGAGTGGAAGTGAAGGATGGAGATAGCAAGAATGGAAGAAGAGGTTAAGGATAAGGAGGAGGAGGAAGAATAGAAGGATAAACAGAAGGAGGAGGAGGAGGAGGAGGAGGAGAAGGAGGAAGGAAAGATTAACTGATATACTGACTGACTGACTCGAAAACCTACAGAGGAATTGCACATTTTCGCACTAACAAATTCTACGGGAAGCTTGTTGGAGTGGCGAATAAGGAGGAAGAAGAGGGATGGAGGTGAAGGATGGAGATAGCAAGAGTGAGAGAAGAG
>NC_066515.1:1815596-1823096 GCF_024679095.1 Eriocheir sinensis
TTCATCCCTGTGCTGTCCAAATCCCTTATGCAAGAGTTAACCAGCATCTTCACTCTTTCATCCCTGTACTGTCCAAATCCCTTATGCAAGAGTTAACCAGCATCTTCACTCTTTCATCCCTGTGCTGTCCAAATCCCTTATGCAAGAGTTCACCAGCATCTTCACTCTTTCATCCCTGTGCTGTCCAAATCCCTTATGCAAGAGTTAACCAGCATCTTCACTCTTTCATCCCTGTGCTGTCCAAATCCCTTATGCAAGAGTTAACCAGCATCTTCACTCTTTCATCCCTGTACTGTCCAAATCCCTTATGCAAGAGTTAACCAGCATCTTCACTCTTTCATCCCAGTGCTGTCCAAATCCCTTATGCAAGAGTTCACCAGCATCTTCACTCTTTCATCCCTGTGCTGTCCAAATCCCTTATGCAAGAGTTAACCAGCATCTTCACTCTTTCATCCCTGTGCTGTCCAAATCCCTTATGCAAGAGTTAACCAGCATCTTCACTCTTTCATCCCTGTGCTGTCCAAATCCCTTATGCAAGAGTTAACCAGCATCTTCACTCTTTCATCCCTGTGCTGTCCATATCCCTTACGCAAGAGTTAACCAGCATCTTCATTCTTTCATCCCTGTGCTGTCCTAATCCTTTATGCAAGAGTTATCCAGCATCTTCACTCTTTCATCCCTGTGCTGTCCAAATCCCTTATGCAAGAGTTAACCAGCATCTTCACTCTTTCATCCCTGTGCTGTCCAAATCCCTTACGCAAGAGTTAACCAGCATCTTCATTCTTTCATCCCTGTGCTGTCCTAATCCTTTATGCAAGAGTTATCCAGCATCTTCACTCTTTCATCCCTGTGCTGTCCAAATCCCTTATGCAAGAGTTAACCAGCATCTTCACTCTTTCATCCCTGTGCTGTCCTAATCCCTAATGCAAGAGTTAACCAGCATCTTCACTCTTTCATCCCTAATGCAAGAGTTAACCAGCATCTTCACTCTCTCATCCCCTATGCAAGAGTTAACCAGCATCCTCACTCTCTCATCCCCTATGCAAGAGTTAACCAGCATCCTCACTCTCTCATCCCCTATGCAAGAGTTAACCAGCATCCTCACTCTCTCATCCCCTATGCAAGAGTTAACCAGCATCCTCACTCTTTCATACCTAATGCAAGAGTTAACCAGCATCTTCACTCTTTCATACCTAATGCAAGAGTTAACCAGCATCTTCACTCTTTCATCCCTTATGCAAGAGTTAACCAGCATCTTCACTCTTTCATCCCTAATGCAAGCGTTAACCAGCATCTTCACTCTTTCATCCCTGTGCTGTCCAAATCCATTACGCAAGAGTTAACCATCATCTTCACTCTTTCATCTCTCTTCCTCCTCCCCCTTCATCCCTCTCTCTCCCTCTCACAGGATCATCGGGAGTGGCATGCGCCCCTCTCGAGCTAAGTAACATTCGATTCTACAACGCCGTGGATCCTAAGTTAGCCGGCAAATGGCATCTCAACACCACGCAGTTCGGGCACGCGGATCTCCTAGACGATGAAGCCATAGCGTTTGTGGAGTCCAGTAGCTTCTGCGCCTGGAATCCGAATCTGAGCTTAGCGGATCACGATGCGTATAGAAGATTTGTGGGCGGTTCGATGGTGTTGTTTATGAATGGTGAGTGTGGGAATATGATCGAAGGGGATTAAGGGGTTTGTAAGGGGATTTGAAGGGGATTAGAAGATATACAAGGGGATTAGAAGATATACAAGAGGATTAGAAGACACAGAAGGGGATTAGAAGACACAGAATAGGATTGGGATAAACAGAAGGGGATTTGAAGACATAGAAGGGGATTAGGAGAAACAGAAGGGGATTAGGGGGGTTGTAAGAGGATTAAAAAGGGATTAGAAGAGATACAAGGGGATTAGAAGACATAGAAAGAGATTAGGAGAGTTGAAAGGGGATTAGGAGACAGAGAAGGGGATTAGGAGACACAGAAGCGGATTAGAATACACAGAAGGGGATTAGGAGAGTTAGAAGGGGATTAAGAGTGGAAAAAAGAGGATTAAAGGGTGCTAGAGGAAGATTAAAAAGGGATTTGGGGAATTAGAAAGGGATTAAGAGTGGGTAAAGAGGATTAGAAGGGATTGGAAGAGGATTTGAAGGGAATTAAAAAAGTTAGAAAGGGAATTAGGAGTAGATAAAGAGGATTAGAAGAGATTGGAGGAGGATTAGAAAGAGGATCAAAAGTAGAAAAAGAGGATTGAGAGAGGTAGAAGGGGATTAGAAACGTTAGGAAGGGATTATAAGGGGATTAGAAGAGGTAGAAGGGATTTTAATAGCGTTTCAAAGGGATTAAGGTATTTATAAGAGGATCAAGGGAGGGAAAAGAGGATCAAAAGGGGATTAGAAAGGACAGAAAGGGATTAAGAGAGTTAGTGAAGGACTGAAGGGGATTAGAAGAGGATTAAAGGAAGGGAGAAAAGGATTGAGAGGGAATGAAGGGGGATTAAGGGTGGATTAAGGGAGAGAAAGGGAGAGGATTAGGAGAGTTAGTAAAGGATTGAAGGGAGTTAGAAGAAGGATTAAAGGAAGGGAGAAAAGGATTGAATAGGAATGAAGGAAGAAAACAAGGGATTAAGGGAGAAAGGGAGAGGATTAGGAGAGTTAGTGAAGGATTGAAGGGAGTTAGAAGA
Organism: Eriocheir sinensis; assembly: GCF_024679095.1. Classification (NCBI taxonomy): domain Eukaryota; kingdom Metazoa; phylum Arthropoda; class Malacostraca; order Decapoda; family Varunidae; genus Eriocheir; species Eriocheir sinensis. Next base: position 1,818,276 of record NC_066515.1, read on the forward strand.
AGGATTAAAGGAAGGGAGAAAAGGATTGAATAGGACTCGAGGGGGATTAAGGGAGGAAAACTAGGGATTAAGGGAGAGAAAGGGAGAGGATTAGGAGAGTTAAAGGATTGAAGGGAGTTAGAAGAAGGATTAAAGGAAGGGAGAAAAGGATTGAAAGGGAATAAAGGGGGATTAAGGGAGGAACACAGGGGATTAAGGGAGAGAAAGGGAGAGGATTAAGAGAGGGAGATTAGGATAAAGGGAGGGAATAAGGAGGAAAGTGAACTACTACTACTACTACTACTACTACCACTACTACTACTACTACTACTACTACTACTACTACTACTACTACTACTACTACTACTACTACTACTACTACTACTACTACTACTACTACTACTACTACTACTACTACTATGAACTTCAAACAAATATATTACAACAAGATTAATATACTAACCACACACTCTCTCTCTCTCTCTCTCTCTCTCTCTCTCTCTCTCTCTCTCTCTCTCTCTCTCTCTCTCTCTCTCTCTCTCTTTTCTTCATTTCCTTGGTTTCTCTTCCTTTCTCTCTTTCTTTCCTCTTTTTCAATCTTTCTTTTCCCATTTCTTTCTTTTATTAATCTCTCTCTCTCTCTCTCTCTCTCTCTCTCTCTTTCTTCATTTCATTGGTTTCTCTTCCTTTCTTTCTTTCCTCTTTTCAATCTTTCTTTCCCATTTCTTTCTTTATTAATCTCTCTCTCTCTCTCTCTCTCTCTCTCTCTCTCTCTCTCTCTCTCTTCTTCATTTCCTTCGTTTCTCTTCCTTTCTCTCTTTCTTTCCTCTTTTTCAATCTTTCTTTTCCCATTTCTTTGTTTTATTAATATCTCTCTCTCTAACTCTCACTCTCTCTCACTCTCTCTCTACTACTACTACTACTACTACTACTACTACTACCACTACTACTACTACTACTACTACTACTACTACGCTATTCTTCTCGTTCTCCTCTTTCTGGACATATATAACATCACCTATCTCCTATTTCTACTACTACTACTACTACTACTACTACTACTACTACTACTACTACTACTACTACTACTACTACTACTACTACTACTACTACTACTACGCTATTCTTCTCGTTCTCCTCTTTCTGGACATATATAACATCACCTATCTCCTATTTCTACTACTACTACTACTACTACTACTACTACTACTACTACTACTACTACTACTACTACTACTACTACTACTACTACGCTATTCTTCTCGTTCTCCTCTTTCTGGACATATATAACATCACCTATCTCCTACTACTACTACTACTTCTACTACTACTACTACTACTACTACTACTACTATTACTACTACTACTACTACTACTACTACTACTACTACTACTACTACTACTACTACTACTACTACTACTACTACTACTACTACTACTACTACTACGCTATTCTTCTCGTTCTCCTCTTTCTGGACATATATAACATCACCTATCTCCTATTTCTACTACTATTACTACTACTACTACTACTACTACTTCTACTATTGTTACAGGTCACCAACTTCTACGATAACCCGAGTGGCCTGTGTCCTACGCCTACTTGTACGTGGTCTCCGCTGCCTACTACTACTACTACTACTGCTACTTAGATGACTACTACTACTACTACTACTACTACTACAACTACTACTACTACTACTGAGCAAAATAAGAAAAAAAAAACAAGAATAAACAAAGAAAACAAAAACAAAAACAATCTTATTTCTTTTAAAAGGGAAGAAAAAAATTAGGAAAAGAAAAGTTAATGTGAATATAAATTTTAATTCGATTGTTTTAATTATTTTTTTTATTGATGAAGAAAAAAAATAATTAACTTAGAAATATTAATAAGTGTTGATGCCCTTATTGTGTTCTCTCTCTCTCTCTCTCTCTCTCTCTCTCTCTCTCTCTCTCTCTCTCTCTCTCTCTCTCTCTCTAATTACATATACAAACAAACAAACACACAAACATATTACAGAAACCAACAGACGAACGAACAAACAATTACTACGATACACAAATAAATAACGAGGAGGAGGAGGAGGAGGAGGAGGAGGAGGAGGAGGAGGAAGAAGAAGAGGTAACTATAGGAGGAGGAAGAGGAAGAAGAGAAATAGGAGGAGGTCTTTCTTCTTCTCTTCTCCTCCTCCTCCCTCCTCCTCCTCCCTTTTTAAGAGATAAGTCAAGAGGAAGACCAAGGGGGCGGGGGAGTGGGGAGGCGCCCTTGAGAGAGAGAGATCAAGGAGGGAGGAGGAGGAGGAGGAGGTAGAGGAGGAGGAGGAGGAGGAGGTGGCGGGGAGGAAGGGAGGGGAGAAGAGGGGTAGGGTGAGGAAGGGAGGCTGCCCCCCTTAAAGAAATAACAATGGTATGGGAGGAGGAGTAGAGGAGGGAGGGGGGAGGAGGGGAGATAGGGAAGAGGAGGAGGAGGAGGAGGCGGAGGAGGGGTGAACACGGAGCCCTCGGAGGTGACTGATTCTGGGGAGGCGCGGAGGTGGGGTGAGCGAAGGGGGGAGGGAGGTGGGGAGGGAGGGGGTAGGGGGCGCTTCTCCCCCTCCAGAAGGCAGTGTATCTTGAACCAGTTGGACCTCCTGCCGTACCTGGGGGGCAGAGGGGGGGGGGGGGTTAGAAAAACATAACATTTTGTATTGGAGTATGAAAAGTATGTTGACACGGACAAAACCAACACTTTATAAGCCCCAAACACACTTAAGACATTACGCCGCCCATAACACATATTTGACAAGGCTTTCGTAAGAGCTGTGGGCATTTCCAGGGGTAGTTTTATGACCCTGGTGGTAGTGTGACCCTTCCTCTGTACCGTGAACCTAAGGAAACACATATTTGACAAGGCTTTCGTGGGAGTTGTGGGCATTTCCAGGGGTAGTTTTATGACCCTGGTGGTAGTGTGACCCTTCCTCTGTACCGTGAACCTGAAGAAACACATATTTGACAAGGCTTTCGTGGGAGCTGTGGGCATTTCCAGGGGTAGTTTTATGACCCTGGTGGTAGTGTGACCCTTCCTCTGTACCGTGAGCCTGAAGAAACACATATTTGACAAGGCTTTCGTAGGAGGTGTGGGCATTTCCAGGGGTAGTTTAATGGCCCTGGTGGTAGTGTGACCCTTCCTCTGTACCGTGAGCCTGAAGAAACACATATTTGACAAGGCTTTCGTGGGAGCTGTGGGCATTTCCAGGGGTAGTTTAATGGCCCTGGTGGTAGTGTGACCCTTCCTCTGAACCGTGAGCCTGAAGAAACACATATTTGACAAGGCTTTCGTGGGAGTTGTGGGCATTTCCAGGGGTAGTTTTATGACCCTGGTGGTAGTGTGACCCTTCCTCTGTACCGTGAACCTAAAAAGACATATTTGACAAGGCTTTCGTGGGAGTTGTGGGCATTTCCAGGGGTAGTTTTATGACCCTGGTGGTAGTGTGACCCTTCCTCTGTACCATGAACCTGAAGAAACACATCTGACAAGGCTTTCGTGGGCGTTGTGGTCATTTCCAGGGGTATTTTTATGGCCCTGGTGGTAGTGTGACCCTTCCTCTGTACCGTGAACCTGAAGAAACACATATTTGACAAGGCTTTCGTGGGAGTTGTGGGCATTTCCAGGAGTAGTTTTATGACCCTGGTGGTAGTGTGACCCTTCCTCTGTACCGTGAACCTGAAGAAACACATATTTGACAAGGCTTTCGTGGGAGTTGTGGGCATTTAGAGAGAGATCTGGTGGTAGTCTGACCTTCCTTCTGTAACAGAACCTGACAATATTTGAGGTAGTTTTATGAGGTGGTGTGACCTTCCTCTGTACCGTGAACCTGAAGAAACACATATTTGAAAGCCTTGTCAAATGTGTGTTTCTTCAGGTTCATGGTACAGAAGAAGGGTCACACTACCACCAGGATCATAAAACTACTCCTGGAAATGCCCACAACTCTTACGAAAGCCTTGTCAAATGTGTGTTTCTTCAGGTTCAGGGTACAGGAGAAGGGTCAAACTACCACCAGTGTCATAAAACTACTCCTGGAAATGCCCACAACTCTTACGAAAGCCTTGTCAAATGTGTGTTTCTTCAGGTTCAGGGTACAGGAGAAGGGTCAAACTACCACCAGTGTCATAAAACTACTCCTGGAAATGCCCACAACTCCTAAGAAAGCCTTGTCAAATGTGTGTTTCTTGAGGTTCACGGTACAGAGGAAGGGTCAAATTACCACCAGGGTCATAAAACTACTCCTGGAAATGCCCACAACTCCCACGAAAGCCTTGTCAAATGTGTGTTTCTTCAGGTTCAGGGTACAGAAGAAGGGTCACACTACTACCAGGGTCATAAAACTACTCCTGGAAATGCCCACAACTCTTACGAAAGCCTTGTCAAATGTGTGTTTCTTCAAGTTCAGGGTACAGAAGAAAGGTCAAACTACCACCAGGGTCATAAAACTACCCCACCCATGCCCCCCAACACCCCAAGCACCCAATACTTCCCCTGCCTCTCTCCCGCCCCTCCACACACAAAATCTACAACATGGTTTCAGAAAGAGGAGATCCAGCTTAACAATCTTACTCTCACCCAACCCTTTCCTACCAACCCCGCTCCCCCCTTCCCCCCGCCCCCCAGCACCCTCCCCTCTCTCACCTGCTGCCCGCCTTGCTCATGCCGGCCAGCAGACAGCGGTGCAGGCGGCAGGCTTTGCAAGACGTCCTGTTCTTCTTGGTAATGACGCAGCGACCGCCATTCTTGCAGCGGCCCAGCGATGACAGGTTATTGTAAGTGCGCCCGAAGAACGACTGTGGAGGGGGGAACGTAGT
>NC_066515.1:1835596-1843096 GCF_024679095.1 Eriocheir sinensis
CTCTTCTCTCTTCTTCTCTTCCTCTTCTTCCCTCTTCCTCTTTCTTCCTCTCTTCCTCTTTCGTATTAATCTTCTTCTTCATCTCCTCCAATTCTCCTCTTAGTTTCCTCTCCACTGCCTGAGAGAGAGAGAGAGAGAGAGAGAGAGAGAGAGAGAGAGAGAGAGAGAGAGAGAGAGAGAGAGAGAGAGAATTAGTTACTTTTTTTTATATATTTCTTATTTCTAGATTCTCCTCCTCCTCCTCCTCCTCCTCTCCTTCCTCCTCCTCCTCCTCCTCTTCTTTAACTCTTCTCTCTTTCTCTACATTCTTTTTCTCTCTCTCCTCCTCTTCTTCCTCTTTCTCTTCTCCTTCTTCCTCTCTTCTCTCTCCTTCCTCCTCCTCTCCTCCTCTTCTTTCTACCTCCTCCTTCTCCTCTTCCTTCTTTATCTTATTTCCTCTTTCTCAACATTATGCATTTTCCTCCTCTTCTTCTTCTTCTTTTTCTTCTTCTTCTTCTTCTCTCTTGGTCTATAGAAATACCTCCTCCTCCTCCTCCTCCTCCTAATCTCCTCTCTCATACTACGACTACGCAAGGCCTGGTCACACTGCCTTTACGACCTGCTAACGACCACCCGCGACCCCAAAATGCTACGATTCACACCGACCGCTTCCCGATCACGTAAGTCGCCGAGTAGTCGTACGACCGATCGGCTACCGGGGGATGTTTAGTCGGGGACCGGACGGCGACCATGTTAAGACTCACACCTTGACCTCACACTTGGAGTCAGGTCAAGACGCCCACCGGCAATGACCAGTACGCGTCCTGTCGCAATGAGGTCGGCGATCTTCCGTACCGACCGGTCGTAATATGGTCGTAAGTCGGTTTTTCAAGTCGGGAGGTCGTCAGTAGGTCGTAGAGGCAGTGTGATTGGGGCTTTACGACTCATCTCCTCTACCCCTCCTCCTCCTTACCTCACTCATCTCCACTTTGGCGGTCATCTCCTTCAGTCTCTCCTGCGTTCTGTCCCTGAATCCTCGCGCTGCCGCCGTCTCCGTCTCGGCCCGCTGGAGGGAGACCTGGGGAGGAAGGGAGAATTGGAGGAGGAGGAGGAGGAGGAGGAAAAAGAAGAAAACAAACATGAGGAAAGAAAGTAAAATAAGGAAAAAAAAATAGAGATAATATAGAAGGAAACTTAATATTGTACAACTCTCTCTCTCTCACCTGTAATCGTTTGTTCTCTTCCTCCTTCTTCTGTAGTTCTTCCTTCACCTTCCTCACCTCCTCCTCCTTCTTCCCTTCTTCCTCCTTCAGTAAAACCTGTTGGGGAGAAGAGAGAGAGATAGATAAGAGAGAGAGAGAGAGAGAGAGAGAGAGAGAGAGAGAGAGAGAGAGAGAGAGAGAGAGAGAGAGAGAGAGAGAGAGAGAGAGAGAGAGAGAGAGAGAGAGAGAGAGAGAATATGAAAGAAAAAAGAAAGAAAAGGAAATTAGAAAAGGAAAAGAAAGGAAAGGAATAGAGGAGGAAGAGGAGGAGGAGGAGGAGGAGGAAGAAGAAGAGGAGGAGGAGGAGGAGGAGGAGGAGAAAAGGGAAATAAATAAAAGACGTAGGAATATACAAAACACACACACACACACACACACACACACACACACACACACACACACACACACACACACACATATTCTCTCTCTCTCTCTCTCTCTCTCTCTCTCTTTCTCCTTTCTTTTTTCTCTTCTCCTCCTCCTCCAAAAACATCTCTCCTCCATCTTCCTTCCTCCTCCTCCTCCTCCTCCTCCTCACCTTCATAACCTCCAAATTCTCCCTCATCTCCTTCTCTCGAGTGGAGGATAGGTGGAGGTCATTCTGGATCTGCTGAAGTTGCTGGGCTTGGGAGATGACCCTAGCATCCACCTCCTCCCGCGCGGCCTGGAAGAAGAGGAGGAGGAGGAGGAGGAGGTGAAGGAGGAGGAGGAGGGAAGAAGTGAAGGAGATATTTTAGAAAGAGGAGAAGAAGAGATGGAAGAAGAGAGGAGGAAGAAGAAGAGGAAAGGAGGGAAAGGAAGAAGGGAAGGAGGAAGAGAAAGGAGGAGGAGAGAAAGAAGGGAAAGGAGCGAAAGAGGGAAGGAAAGAAGGGAGAGAAAGGAGGGAAGAAGGGAGAGAAAGAGGAGGAAAGGAGGAAGAGGAAGAAGGGAAGGAGGGAGAGAGGGAAGGACAGGAGGGAGAGAAAGAGAAGGAAAGGAGGAAGAGGAGGAAGGGAGAGGAGGGAAAGGAGGAAGGAAAGGAGGGAGAGGAAGAAGGAAAAAGGAGGAGGAGGAGGAGGAGAGAAAGAATAAACAAGAGGAAGAAAGAAAAGAAGAAAAATGAAGAAAATATTGAAAGAAACTTAATCATATACAATTCTCTCTCTCTCTCTCTCTCTCTCTCTCTCTAATTCATTCATTCTAACTCATAAATTCTTTCTTTCTTCCTTCCTTCCTTCCTTTCTTTCTTTCCTTCTTTCTTTCTTTCCTTCCTTCCTTTCTTTCTTACCTGTAATCTTATATTTTCTTCCTTCATCTTCTTCATCTCCTCCTCCTTCTTCCCTTCCTCTTCCTTCATTAAAACCTGCAGAAGGAAAAGGAAGATAAGACCATAAAAACCTAAGGAGTCTACACACGGCAGCTCCTGTGAACCTAACCGCACCTTCTGCTTGAGCTTGCTGCGTGGCGCCGACCTATACTCCATTACGTAGTAGACCTTGGCATCGATTCCGCGTACTAATAGGTATTCATTATGTAGGGGGAGGGGAGGGACACACACACACACACACACACACACACACACACACACACACACACACACACACACACACACACACGCGCACACACACTTTCCCTCTCCCTTTCTTCTCCTCCTCCTCCTCCTCCTCCTCCTCCTCCTCTTTCTTCCTTTTCCTTCCCTCCCTCTCTCTGTCTCTCTCCACCATCTTCCTTCCTCCTTCCTCCTCCTCCTCCTTCTCCTCCTCACCTTCATAGCCTCCACCTCCTCCCTCATCTCCTTCTCTCTGGTGGAGGATAGGTGGAGGTCGTTCTGGATCTGCTGAAGTTGCTGGGCCTGGGAGATGACCCTAGCATCCACCTCCTCCCGCGCGGCCTGGAGGAGGAAGAGGAGGAGGAGGAGGAGGTGGAGGAGGAGGAGGAGGAGGAGGAGGAAGAGGGGTAGAGAAGAAATTTGAAATGGAAGGAAAAATGAAATATGTGAAGGGGAGGAATAAAGAAAGAGAAGGAGAAGGAAGAGGAGGAGGAGGAGGAGGAGGAGGAGGAGGAGGAGGAGGAGGAAGAAGAAAAGAAAAAAGAGAAAAAAGAAGAAAAATAAGTTGCTTGTTATCATGTGTTTGAAGATAATCTAAACCTAACCTAACCTAACCTAACAAAACCCCAAACAGTCACTACAGGTCTTGACTCAGAAAACTCATGAATGCTTCCTTACTAATGAGACTTTCTATACAACAAAGTGAGGTCATTCTGTGTTGATTTATACCATAAGGTGCTGGCTGTCATGTGTTTGAAGATACCCTAAACCTAACCTAACCTAACCTAACAAAACCCCAAACAGTCACTATAGGTCTTGACCCAGAAAATTCATCTATGCTTCCTTACTAATGAGACTTTCTATACAACAAAGTGAGGTCATTCTGTGTTGATTTATACCATAAGGTGCTGGCTGTCATGTGTTTGAAGATACCCTAAACTTAACCTAACCTAACCTAACAAAACCCCAAACAGTCACTATAGGTCTTGACTCAGAAAACTCATGAATGCTTCCTTACTAATGAGACTTTCTATACAACAAAGTGAGGTCATTCTGTGTTGATTTATACCATAAGGTGCTGGCTATCATGTGTTTGAAGATACCCTAAACTTAACCTAACCTAACAAAACCCCAAACAATCAATATAGGTCTTGATTCAGAAAACTTAAAAATACTTCTTTATTAATGAGACTTTCTAAACAACAAAGTGAAGTCATTCTTTATTGGTTTATACCATAAGGTGCTGGCTGTCATGTGTTTGAAAATTCCCTAAACTTAACCTAACCTAACCTAACAAAACCCCAAACAGTCACTATAGGTCTTGACTCAGAAAATTCATATATCCTTCCTTACTAATGAGACTTTCTATACAACAAAGTGAGGTCATTCTTTATTGATTTATACCATAAGGTGCTGGCTATCATGTGTTTGAAGATACCCTAAACTTAACCTAACCTAACCTAACAAAACCCCAAACAGTCACTATAGGTCTTGACTCAGAAAATTCATCAATGCTTCCTTACTAATGAGACTTTCTATACAACAAAGTGAGGTCGTTCTATGTTGATTTATACCATAAGGTGCTGGCTGTCATGTGTTTGAAAATTCCCTAAACTTAACCTAACAAAGCCCCAAACAGTCACTATAGGTCTTGACTCAGAAAACTCATCTATGCTTCCTTACTAATGAGACTTTCTATACAACAAAGTGAGGTCATTCTTTGTTGATTTATACCATAAGGTGCTGGCTATCATGTGTTTGAAGATACCCTAAACTTAACCTAACAAAACCCCAAACAGTCACTATAGGTCTTGACTCAGAAAACTCATATATCCTTCCTTACTAATGAGACTTTCTATACAACAAAGTGAGGTCATTCTGTGTTGATTTATACCATAAGGTGCTGGCTGTCATGTGTTTGAAGATACCCTAAACCTAACCTAACCTAACCTAACAAAACCCCAAACAGTCACTATAGGTCTTGACTCAGAAAATTCATCTATGCTTCCTTACTAATGAGACTTTCTATACAACAAAGTGAGGTCATTCTGTGTTGATTTATACCATAAGGTGCTGGCTGTCATGTGTTTGAAGATACCCTAAACTTAACCTAACAAAACCCCAAACAGTCACTATAGGTCTTGACTCAGAAAATTCATCTATGCTTCCTTACTAATGAGACTTTCTATACAACAAAGTGAGGTCATTCTTTGTTGATTTATACCATAAGGTGCTGGCTATCATGTGTTTGAAGATACCCTAAACCTAATCTAACCTAACGTATCCTCTCTCTCTCTCTCTCTCTCTCTCTCTCTCTCTCTCTCTCTCTCTCTCTCTCTCTCTCTCTCACCTGGGTCTTCTTCACCTCCTCCTCTATCGCCTTCAGCTTCGTTTGTGTCTCTTGCAGCAGCGTCTGGAAAGCAGGTGTGGGGTCAGCAGGTGTGTGTGTGGATACAGGAGACAGGTGTGTGTGGATATAGGAGACAGGTGTGTGTGGATGTCAGGTGTGTGTGTGGATACAGGAGACAGGTGTGTGTGGATGTCAGGTGTGTGTGTGGATACAGGAGACAGGTGTGTGTGGATATAGGAGACAGGTGTGTGTGTGTGGATATAGGAGACAGGTGTGTGTTGATGTCAGGTGTGTGTGTGGATATAGGAGACAGGTGTGTGTGTGTGGATATAGGAGACAGGTGTGTGTGTGTGGATATAGGAGACAGGTGTGTGTTGATGTCAGGTGTGTGTGTGGATATAGGAGACAGGTGTGTGTTGATGTCAGGTGTGTGTGTGGATATAGGAGACAGGTGTGTGTTGATGTCAGGTGTGTGTGTGGATATAGGAGACAGGTGTGTGTGGATATAGGAGACAGGTGTGTGTTGATGTCAGGTGTGTGTGTGGATATAGGAGACAGGTGTGTGTGTGGATATAGGAGACAGGTGTGTGTGGATATAGGAGACAGGTGTGTGTTGATGTCAGGTGTGTGTGTGGATATAGGAGACAGGTGTGTGTTGATGTCAGGTGTGTGTGTGGATATAGGAGACAGGTGTGTGTGTGGATATAGGAGACAGGTGTGTGTGGGTGTCAGGTGTGTGTGTGGATATAGGAGACAGGTGTGTGTGTGGATATAGGAGACAGGTGTGTGTGGATATAGGAGACAGGTGTGTGTGGGTGTCAGGTGTGGGTGTGGATATAGGAGACAGGTGTGTGTGTGGATATAGGAGACAGGTGTGTGTGTGGATATAGGAGACAGGTGTGTGTTGATGTCAGGTGTGTGTGTGGATATAGGAGACAGGTGTGTGTGTGGATATAGGAGACAGGTGTGTGTGGATATAGGAGACAGGTGTGTGTGTGGATATAGGAGACAGGTGTGTGTGTGGATATAGGAGACAGGTGTGTGTTGATGTCAGGTGTGTGTGTGGATATGGAGACAGGTGTGTGTGGATATAGGAGACAGGTGTGTGTGTGGATATAGGAGACAGGTGTGTGTGGATATAGGAGACAGGTGTGTGTTGATGTCAGGTGTGTGTGTGGATATAGGAGACAGGTGTGTGTGGATGTCAGGTGTGTGTGTGGATATAGGAGACAGGTGTGTGTTGATGTCAGGTGTGTGTGTGGATATAGGAGACAGGTGTGTGTTGATGTCAGGTGTGTATGATGATATAGGAGACAGGTGTGTGTGGGTGTCAGGTGTGGGTGTGGATATGTCAGGAGTGTTTCGTAGTTGTGGAAAGGTCATTAAGTTAAGCAGGTGTGTGATTAGCAGGTGTGTAATTAACAGGTGTGTAATTATCTTCTTCTTTCTCCCTTCCTTCTTCTCCTGTCTTTTCTCTTCCCTTTCCCTTCCTTCCTTCCTTCCTTACCTTTCCCTTTCTTTCCCTTCCTTTCCCTTCCTTCCTTCCTTCTTCCCTTCCTTCCTTCCTTTTCCCTTCCCTTTCCTTCCTTCCTTCCTCCCTTCCCTTCCCTTCCCTTCCCTTCCTTCCTTACCTTTCCTCCTTCAGTCACCTTCATCATCGTCTTCCTCTCCTTCTCCCATTTCTTCCTCTCCTCCTCCATCTCCTCCTCCTTCTTCCTCCCCTCTTCCTCTTTAATCTTCTTCCTCTCTTCCTCCAGTTTTCTCACGGTTACCTCCAATTTCCTCACTTTGGCCTGTGGAGAGAAGAGAGAAAATTAGAGAGAGAGAGAGAGAGAGAGAGAGAGAGAGAGAGAGAGAGAGAGAGAGAGAGAGAGAGAGAGAGAGAGAGAGAGAGAGAGAGAGAGAGAGAGAGAGAGAGAGAGAGAGAGAGAATTATTTTGTTAGTGAAAATGTCTTCCTCCTCCTCCTCCTCCTCCTCCTCCTCCTCCTCCTCCTTACCTTCTCTTCCTCCAAGTTCTTCTCTCCTTCCTCCACCTCCAGTTTAGCCAATCTCTCTCCTTCTTCCATCATACGTAATTTCATCTGCGAGAGAGAGAGAGAGAGAGAGAGAGAGAGAGAGAGAGAGAGAGAGAGAGAGAGAGAGAGAGAGAGAGAGAGAGAGAGAGAGAGAGAGAGAGAGAGAGAGAGAGAGAGAGAGAGAGAGAGAGAGAGAGAGAGGTGACATTAGTAATCTAGAATAAATAATAATAATAATAATAATAATAATAATAATAATAATAATAATAATAATAATAATAACAATAACAATAACGACAACAACAACAATAGTTACCTCCGTCTCTTCAAGTTTTCCCTCCACTTCCCTCCTTCCCTCCTCCGAC
>NC_066515.1:1848096-1853096 GCF_024679095.1 Eriocheir sinensis
TTAATTTTTCCTTCCTTTCTTTCCTCTTTTCTTCTCCTTCCTTCCTCTTCATCTTCGTCTCTCTCTCTCTCGCCCCCGCACTCAGTAAGCAGAAACAAGGTGTTGTGACGAGCTGGTAACACTGTTTATCCTCTCTCTCTCTCTCTGTTTTGGCAACACTGAGAAAAAAACACAAATGAACAATGTTGAAAAAATATTACGTGTGTGCGAGTGTGTGTGTGTGTGTGTGTGTGTGTGTGTGTGTGTGTGTGTGTGTGTGTGTGTGTGTGTGTGTGTGTGTGTGTGTGTGTGTGAGAGAGAGAGAGAGAGAGAGAGAGAGAGAGAGAGAGAGAGAGAGAGAGAGAGAGAGAGAGAGAGAGAGAGAGAGAGAGAGAGAGAGAGAGAGAGAGAGAGAGAGAAGAAAAAACTACCTCCACTCCCCTTCCTATGCCTCTCTGCTCTCTCCCTCTCTCTCTCAAGTGTGGGAAAATTATGTGAAACAGGTTTAGAATTGATAAAAAAGCAAATTAAAAGGAGAGGAGGAGGAGGAGGAGGAGGAAGACGAGAAACATTAACACATGGAAAAGTAGACTCGTAACACTACCCATGGACACACTAACACAACCTCCACCAAAGCCTTGTCAAACTATCACCAGGCTCATAACACTACCCATGGACACACTAACACAACAACCTCCACCAAAGCCTTGTCAAACTATCACCAGGCTCATAACACTACCCATGGACACACTAACACAACCTCCACCAAAGCCTTGTCACACTACCACCAGGCTCATAACACTACCCATGGACACACTAACACAACCTCCACCAAAGCCTTGTCACACTATCACCAGGCTCGTAACACTACCCATGGACACACTAACACAACCTCCACCAAAGCCTTGTCAAACTATCACCAGGCTCATAACACTACCCATGGACACACTAACACAACAACCTCCACCAAAGCCTTGTCACACTACCACCAGGCTCGTAACACTACCCATGGACACACTAACACAACAACCTCCACCAAAGCCTTGTCACACTATCAACTGCACTGCATATTCCAGGTGAGGTCTTTCGATTAAGTTATTTTTGCAATCTTATTTTTTTTCATTTTCTTTCTTTTCTTTTCACTTTCTACAAATATTTTCAGCTCCTTCTTTCCTTCATTTTCACTTTCTTCATATTCTTCATAAATTCTGCTATCTCTATCTATCTCTGTGTCTATTTATCTATCTATCTATCTTTGCAGGAAGCTTGTTTGAGTGATGAATGATTAAGTTGAAAATAAAGGAAAAAGAAGAGAAAAGGAGGAGGAGGAAGAAGAGGAGAAGGAGGAAGAGAGGAAAAGAATAGATTAGGTTGAAAAAAAAAGAAATAAGTTGAAAAAAAGGAAGAAAAGAAGAAGAAAAAAGGAAGAGAATTGATAAAGTAGAATAAGATAAAAATAATGTTAATAATAATAATAATAATAATAATAATAATAATAATAATAATAAGAGAATGATGATTATGATGAAGATGAAGGAAAAGAAAGAAAGAAAACAATGAAGGAAAAATATGAAGAAAAGAAGGAAAAGAGGAAAAACAGAGAAAAAGAAGAAAAAAAGAAGAAAGAAAAAAGAAAGAAAGAAGGAAAAAAAGAAAGAAAGAAACCAAAATGAAGGAAAATACAAGAAAAAAAGGAAAAAGAAAAAAAAGAAAATTAAAAGGAAAAGAAAATATAATGAAAATGAGAATGAAAGAAAAAGAAAGGAAGAAGGAAAAAAAGAGAAAAAGAAACCAAAATGAAGGAAAATACAAGAAAAAAAGGAAAATAAAGAAAAAAAAAGAAAATTAAAAGAAAAAGAAAAAATAATGAAAATGAGAACGAAAGAAAAAGAAAAGATAAAAGAAGGAAAAAAAGAAAAAATCAGAATGAAGGAAAATACAAGGAAAAAAAAGGAAAATTAAGGAAAAAAAACATAATTAAAGAAAGAAAAGAAAATAAAGAAACAAGCAAACGAACAAACTTACCTTCAACATATGTCTCTTTCCCATATTCCTCCTCCTCCTCCTCCTCCTCCTCCTCCTCTATCTTCTTCTCCTCCTCCTCCTCCTCCTCTTCCTTCACTATCTCCTTATCTCCCTTATCTTCCATCCTCTCTCTCTCTCTCTCTCTATGGAGGAAAAAAGGAGGAAAGGGAGAGAAGGTGTGAACGTCTGCAAGGGAGGAGTGAAACTAAGGGAGAGAGAGAGAGAGAGAGGGAGAGAGAGAGAGAGAGAGAGGGAGGGAGAGAGAGGGAGGGAGGGAAGCATAGATTGATTACATATTCTTCATCCACTCTCTCTCTCTAATATAATAATGAAAGTAAGAAGAGAGAGAGAGAGAGAGAGAGAGAGAGAGAGAGAGAGAGAGAGAGAGAGAGAGAGAGAGAGAGAGAGAGAGAGAGAGAGAGAGAGAGAGAGAGAGAGAGAGAGAGAGAGAGAGAGAAGGGGGGGGGGCATGTTCCACGTCACCTTTTGTAGATTGAACAGGTGTGTGTGTGTGAGTGTGTGTGTGTGTGTGTGTGTGTGTGTGTGTGTGTTACATAAAACAATAAAAAATTGTACCAGTGATTTTTTCTTTAAAGAGGAGGAAGAGGAGGAGGAGGAGGAGGAGGAGGAGGAGGAGGAGGAGGAGGAGGAAGAAGAGGAAGAGAAGGAGGAGGAGGAGGAAGAGAAGGAGGAAGAAGAGGAGGAGGAAGAGGAGGAGGAAGAAGAGGAGGAGGAGGAGGAAGAAGAGGAGAAGGAGGAGGAGAAGGAGGAGGAGGAGGAGGAAGAAGCCCTGTTTAAATAAATAAAAAAAAGAGGAGAAGGAGGAAGAGGAGAAGGAAGAGGAGGAAGAGGAGGAGGAAGAGGAGAAGGAGGAAGAAGAGGAGGAGGAGGAGGAGGAGGAGGAGGTCATAACATCGTCGCGCGTCTCCACCAGTACCAGGGAAGCATAATCTCTTACGTTTCTCCTATGAAGCACAACAGCAAAATTCTGTCAACTGACCTCTCATCGTGGAACCCCCAATCAACCGGGCGTCGTGTCCCTCATCAACTTTCTCCTTTAAAATTGCAAATCGATTGAAGGTCGTGAGTTCCAACATTTTTTTTGGTGTAGAAGGCCTAGCTCCATTTTTTTTTTTTTTTTTTTTTTTTTTAGGTCTACGCCCATTGGTAGGCTTGCTTGCGGGGCCCGGATGGTGTTCGGCCCCAGCCCGTCATGGCGCAGGGAAGTGTTTATAGTGGCGCCATCAAGGAATTCCGGGGGGCAGCAGGAGCCAAGAGAAGATGGCGCCACTATAAACACCTCAATCACCTCAATCAGGCCTACCGACGCTATAGGCTGGCATATAAAAAAAAAAGACTGCCCATACGAAGGAAACAAAAAGGTAATGGTCCGGAGAGAAAGGAAGACGCCCCTTTTAGTCGCCTTCTACGACACGCGGGAACACGGCGGTGGAGCGCTTACCCCCCACCACAGGAGAACACACACGCACGCACACACCCCTGTCCTAACCTTCACGCAGGTGTTTCCATGTACACACACACACACACACACACACACACGTGGCCCAGTGTACCTGTGTCTGGGGCCCGTGACGCATCTTGGAATACAGGTAAGACTCACACACACACACACACACACACACACACACACACACATACATAAATGCATACAGTAATGCCAGAATGTTCTCTTTCCTCCACTTCCACACGACCGCCGCGTCTCTCTCTGTTACTAAATGATGTGTTGACAGCCTGAAATACTGATATGGAACTTTTGTTGGTCGTCCGTCAGTTCTTTGTACAGTGTTGCTTATCTCCTCCTTCTGTCTTCCTTTCCTTTAATGATTCATGTCCCCAAAGTGTTTTGTTTTTATTTTGGAGATTTTCATTTTCCTCTTCGTCCATAAGAAGTGCTGTCACTGCCAAGCCGAGGTCACTAACATTCTCGAGCATGTTAGCACAGCGAGACGTGTCCGGGACGAGAGAGAGAGAGAGAGAGAGAGAGAGAGAGAGAGAGAGAGAGAGAGAGAGAGAGAGAGAGAGAGAGAGAGAGAGAGAGAGAGAGAGAGAGAGAGAGAGAGAGAGAGAGAGAGAGAGAGAGAGAGAGAGAGAGAGAGAGAGAGAGAGAGAATGGAAAGAATGAAATCTGTCTGTCTGTCTGTATGTAAGTATATATGTATGTATGTATATATGTATGTATGTGTATGTATCTTACCTGTATCCCAAGATGTGTCACGGGCGCTAGACACAGGTATACTGGGACCCGTGTATGTGTATGTGTGTGTGTGTGTGTGTGTGTGTACATGGAAACAGCTGTGTGAAGGTTATAACAGGTGTGTGTGTGTGTGTGTGTGTGTGTGTGTGTGTGTGTGTGTGTGTGCGTGATATAGATTGAAAGAGATCGATAGATAGACAGATAGATAGACAGTCTCTCTCTCTCTCTCTCTCTCTCTCTCTCTCTCCCCCCCCCCCCCCCGTCACCGGCAGTACAGGTGTTCAGCGCACCTGTGAATAATGTGTCCTTTTAACCACATATTCAGACTGCATTCATTACCGTTCCTTGAGGCTGGTTCATTTAGGTGGTTCACTTGGTCTGCGTTCATTTATTTTAACGATTAATACCTGGTACCCATTCACTGCTGGGTGGACACGGGCGTAGGGTATCGGAAAAGCCGCCCAAATTTGTCCACTCCGCCCGGGAATCGAACCCAGGCTCTCTTGGTTGTGAGCCGAGTGTGCTAACCACTGCACCACGAAGCCCCTGAGAGAGAGAGAGAGAGAGAGAGAGAGAGAGAGAGAGAGAGAGAGAGAGAGAGAGAGAGAGAGAGAGAGAGAGAGAGAGAGAGAGAGAGAGAGAGAGAGAGAGAGAGAGAGAGAGAGAGAGAGAGAGAGAGAGAGAGAGAGAGAGAGAGAGAGAGAGAGAGAGAGAGAGAGAGAGAGAGAGTCTCTTCTTCCTCTTCCTCCCTTTCATATCAATTACTCTCCATTTTCTTTCT